>NC_050585.1:11796351-12096351 GCF_013368585.1 Megalops cyprinoides | reverse complement strand
AAAGTGCTATAAATCTGCAGTAAATCTTTAAGGAGGGAGAGAGGCAGTGTCCCCACGCCCATGAAGAAATGCCTTTCCAAACAGACAAAGCTTACATCGAGCAAAGCTCTCCTGATCAAACAGCTATGCAAACAGGCTCTTATGAAACATACAGGAGGCTTTAAAACACAGCGCTCCTGGGAGAGAGAGGTCTGCAGTATAATGTGAGATGCGAGTAGTGACTCATGCTCTTTCAGTAACACACATCAAAGTGCAAATCTCCCGCAGTAAATGAATTCCTGAAAGTCCCTGTAATACTGTCAAACTCCACACTTTCTGCAGACACTGACTCCGGCCTTCTGCTTTAAAACAACACTGCCCAGCTCCACTGTGTAACTTGGTGTACCTTCAGAGAGGTAGAGAATAATCACTGGCACTTAAAAAAACGTTATGAAAGCATTCCAGACGAAAGCAAACAGTAAATATTCTGATGTGTTGAGCGACAGATGAGCCTCAGACAAAAACAAAGAGATATTTCAGATAATCCTAGCTGCCCGAGTCTGCAGACAACGTGCTGCCCTTGCATGGATGGCACCAGAGAAACGAAGCAGCCAGCACAATAGATACAGTCGTCTTTTCAGCTCCAGTGTGTGCAGCATTGCCATTGGACGGCAAACAGGACGGACTCCCCAAAATTACCCCCTACTTTGCGCACAAACTATTTATCAGATGAAACAGCAGGCGATAAGGCGGAGAAGGGGCAGAGCTGGCAGGTTTGGTAATGCTGTTGCTTCAGTGCTTTCCCTTGGGTTTAGGAGCTTCCCCTGCCTGGTTCAAGGATGTGGCTCTCACTAATGCTTTTACCACATTGAGTCATGTAGCAGAGTTCGACAAAACAGGAGCCTCAACATCGCTGGGGACACCAGGCTGACAGGAAGAGCCCTAAAGTTTAAAAAGCGTGTGTGTATGATTTTGTGCGTGTGCATGTATGCGTGTGTGTGTTTGTCAGTGCACGGGAAATGTACCGGAAGCCTTCAGAGTTGTTTGTACCGCGAGAGCCAAGAAAACTGGTGGAATGTGTTGTATAACATGGACTGACAGACTCAAACGCAT
The DNA here is from genome assembly GCF_013368585.1 of Megalops cyprinoides. Taxonomy (NCBI): domain Eukaryota; kingdom Metazoa; phylum Chordata; class Actinopteri; order Elopiformes; family Megalopidae; genus Megalops; species Megalops cyprinoides. Next base: position 12,095,259 of record NC_050585.1, on the reverse strand, counting down.
CCAGGAATTCCAGGCCGTTCCTAATGACTTAAAAATAAGGCTGCACACTAAAGAGATTTGCCATGCCCCTTCTCCAGTGCCCTGAGAAACATTCAATCACGGCACAAATGAAAACAGGACAAGCATAATCGCACTTTTTCCTGCGTTCCGGACATTTCGGACGCATTGTCTGGCTCCACAGACGGAACAGGGAGTGTGTCGAATGAGCCGCTGATTATAGGTTTTGAGCCGTGGAAGCGGCGGCTGGGGGGTTTCGGCCGTTGGAGCTGTTAAAGCAGCAGGTGGGGGGGGGGTGCTGCAGGTGAAGCCACTCGCACGGTGCAGATAGCAGACAGAGCAGAGGCCCTGATTTATGGGAGTTTTAAACAGGTGTGGCGGCAGACGCGCAGGTTCATCCTAAGCCTTATCGGTGGGCCGACGTCATCGGCGTAGGGGGGAAAAGGGCGCCGCTTCCAGGACCGGCTTACCGGGTGGAAGGGCTCAGGCTCAGCAGAACCAGTAGCAGACCGCGGCCTGTGATTAAACGAGGGGAAAACCACACACGCACACTTCATGTAAGCATGGTTATCTCAGTTTGTAGCCTGCACCAGAAGAAAAGCGTGATAAACATTTGGCATACTTTTTCTATTGGGTGTTTCTCCGTTAGCCCATCCTGACCTTGTCCTCAGAAGACTTGCAATTTATGGGAGAACATGTGGCTATTCGTTTTAGTAGTTGATCTGAGTACGTACAGATCTGATAACTTTAATTGTTAATGTTTTACAAGTGGAAACAAACATTTTGCAACAATACATTCAAAACAAATTAAACACTTTTTAATGGCAAGTGGACCAATTTTATTAGCTGTAAGTTAAATTTTGAATCAGACAAATAGAAATTATATTATTATAATAACTAGCACCCTTTCAAATCAATAAAGATGTCAGCAAACAGATAAACAATTACTTTAAACTTTCATTAAGATTCACCTCAATTTGAAACCATTGAAACTCATGCATTTCATTGTATTCCATCAGCATCACATGATAATTAAATACTGTAAGCTTTTCCTTCATTCAACCTGATGCAAACATTTGTTAGTCATTGCTCCAGGGAATATTTCTTTTGTTCAGTACACCTTGCTGGTCAACACCTCCATCTCTGTCAATATGTCTGAATCATCTCATTAGTTACGGTTGCGCGTTTTGGCAGTGGAACGCTGTCTAACAAATTTCACTCAATGTAATCCCAGTGATAACTGTCATGTGCCCTGTTAATGCTTACAAACTGAACATGCATCAATGCATTAGGACATCGCTGAGAGACGTGAGTCTGAAAGCAAAAGCAATTAGCAAACAGCTGTTGAAAGGCTCAGCCATCTTCCTTCAGGACTGCTCGAATAGGTCATCTCTTCCGTTTCCTCTCAAAACCCACGACTCTGCCCACAAACGATTACTTCCTTCACTGGCTGCCAAACTATCTGACCACTGTTTTACTGTAGAGCAATGCGCTAAATAATGTCAAGTGTGAATGTACCATTATTGCATGTTCCCGTTAAGCCATGATTCAGCTGCTTTTGCCACATTGCTAGCTACTAAACATCTTTTTGTTGTTTTGGAGAGTAACGTTAGCCAGCTAGCTAACTACTCTTGAAAGGGCAGTTTTTGAAGGATGTCAGCTTCCAAAGATTAAGGCTAGGGAACAATTTCAAAGATGCAAATACCAGCAGTATTAGTGATTAGTATTAGTTTTCTCCAAGTTGCTGCATTTTCAGGCAAATGCATTACCTTCAAGAGCGACAAGAAAGCCACTTCATTCTTTTGTGATTTTGAGGACAGTGGGAAACCGAGAATCTCAGTTTGAATGTTGATTCATCTCGTATTGGATCAAGTGAGGAAGCGGCTATTATTCTGAGTGAGTCACAGAACATACTGCCTCAAAATAATAAACAACAATTATGACATCCCAGACGAGGGCCTTAGTTGCTGTTTTATTGTCTGATTAGCTGGTTAAAATTCAAATGCGTGTCTTATATTTTATTTAGTTTTAGTTACAGTAAAAATCTGTATTGTGATCACAGATATTTTGTCACTGTCTTTTGTCACAAGTAAAACTACATCATATATGACTGTGAATCATGAATCTGTCGTCAGTTTGGTGGCTTTAAAACTAGCAAGCCACTTTTTCTTGAATATAGAATGCATAACCTAACATACTACCCTTGTTCAATGGACGGTTCTCCCTCATAGACAGGTCATTTCCACCCATTGGTTTTGGATACCATGTTTCATGGTGTCATGAACCAGGTCAACTGCTGTAATGTGTGTAGCACTGGCTAGCAAGCTAACAGTATATAAGAAGTTATTTTTTCCAAAACAGTATGAAGCGAAGGGCGAGAGCAGTCACCCCACCCGACCCTGAACAGCAAAGAGCCAGGCTCGCTGGTATGGCAGTCAGAGCGCATACTCAACTGTAGTGACAGCACTCTGTCACATAGTATCTGGGGCAGGGCTAAGAGAAGAGATGTGTTTTCGTTATTATTGTCAAAATGTAATTATTGTGATTATAGTATAACGACGATTTGTGATTTACAAGTTAAATCCGTTCCTATCCAGTTCAAATAATGCACACTCTGAGTTCTGGTGCAAAATGGCCCAGGTGGGTGCTGCATGTTGGTGGAGACTGAGGCGAATCAATCCCCACACCTAACTGCAAAACACTTTAAGATGTACGAAAGGCACTACACATTGTTGAAAAATGCACTACAGTTTTTGAAAGCAGGCTGTTATCTGGCCACACCCGCTCTTAGCTCTATAGCTAGAACACCGAACGTACTTGACACATCCTGATGGAATTTACTGACGCTTTATATTGCACTTCTATTGCATCTTCACAGAAATGCTGAAAAAAAAGTTTACAAATGAGACAACTGCTATTTCAGACCCCAAGGCAAACTCCAAAAGGCTTGGAACATACAGGAGTATGCTCACAGTGGAAAAGGAAGAGCAGACTTCAGCAGTACCAACACCGTTGATACATGCCACTGTAAATCATACAATTAGATAACACCGACATTTCTAAAAACATGACATACTCTGAACAAATATTACATTATTAGATCTTGAACTACAGTGGAGAAAAACAAAATCTCTCACAAAGAACCCTTGTTCCACCTGTAGAGAGCGTTCGGTTTCAACCAGCTGCACTCAGAGATGCACACGAAACCCTAGTGAAAAGAAAAAAAAATTATAAAGCAAAGACAACAACAGCCAAAAAGCAGTCGGGGAGATCAGGAGGACTGAGAGGCCATTATCTCTGGGATTTCAAAAGGAGCAAAGCAGGAAGCCCAGCAGGAGAATGAAGGATCCGGGCCGGGATGAAATCGGAAGTGTAATGTAAACAGAGGCCTTTAATTATTTCGGCTCACGTTTTTGACTTAACACGCTTTGATCTCTCCCCGGCAACCGATCTGAAAAGCACGACTCTCTAAACAAGATGGCCAAAGAGGCTGCAGAGATAACGGTCTTTGTCCGCCTCAGTCAGGGTCGGTTCTTGGGGGGGGGGGGGGGGGGGGGGGGGGGGATATGAGGTGTCTCATGGGATATGTGGGGAACAGGATGGCCCTTAAAAAAATGAAAGAAAAATAAGATGGCATACAGAAGACCCGAGTGTGCCACTGTACTGTTCTGCACTGCGCCTGTCCCAATGACACTGTATATCACATTTGTGAGACCTAACCAGGGTCAATCCACCCTTTCATCGGTACAAAGCCAACCACAGAAAACATCCAAAGAGGATTTAGCAAAAGTGAACCCTTTAAAATCGTTTAGCTGCATTTAATTGGGCAGAAAGCCCACTGCAGGATTAACTTCAAAGATGCATCAGGCCTAACCTTTTTACACAAGTCCCAAGGGCCAGATGGCTTTCCCTTCAAGTTCAGAGACATCCCAGAATGCACCGGATTTCTCGGTCAGGAACTGTCTACTGCACCTAAACATACAGACTCCAAATGAACCAAGGCGTTTTTGATGTGCATTTCTGATGCACGTGTGTAACCCGACAGCTTTGTGTTCGATGGTTTGAAGATGGTTTCCGATCAATAGAGGGACACATGGCCACGTCAAAAACTACTATGAAAGCATGGGCATGTTGTTAACCTAGAGAACATAAAATGGAATATCATCTCACTGTGATATCTTAAAAATACACTACAATAACAAGCAATCTTATCCACTGGGAGGAAGAATTTCTGTTCTAACTATTGCAGTTTATTCAAAAACTAAACTCCTTGAGACCACACAGACAATCTGTACCAAAATATGCATATATCACATAACACAAAAAGACCTTGACCTATAGTTAAAAACTAAAAGCTATGCAGATATTTTAAGGCTTAATCAGTTTTATTTTGCTTGAGTCTTCCACATGTGCACAATTCATTTTTGAAGTGGAAGAATGAAGCATTTTCTAAACTTGCACTGCCATTCTGTGTCATTTCAATGACATAGCTAGTGATAGCTCAGTACAGAAGAACAGAGATTGAAAGATGCTCTCATAACCATGATTGGAACCATTCATACTGGAACAATCCTACTAGTTTGACACAAACTCTGGCACTCAGCATTCATGGATGTTAAGGAAAGAGAAAGCATTCCTCAGCATTCAACACGTGGCTGGCTGGCGTGTTCCCCACAAAATGGTTTTCTGACAAAAACTGTATTATGCCATACCTACTCCTGTTTTTTCATGAACAAACAACAAATGGGGGAAAGAAAAAAAGTCAGCAAAGAGGAACTGCTAAACAACCTGTGGCTTTAAAGTAACAATGTGCAAAAGAAGCTCAAATGTGGTCAAAGAGGTGTAATTACTGTGGGTTATGAATACTGGCTGTCATGCTCCACCACAATTGAGAGAGCCGAATTTGGAGTAGCCTCGGGATCTGTGTGTTGGACACGCCTGCAATCTGAAAGAACTAAAAAAAAACTTTCTGGATTTTCAAAAGCCAAGCTCATTATCTTAAATTTGGTTTTTGTTTTGTAGTATTTTAGCCCTGGATACCTGAAGTGTCTACAGAACACACCCTGTAAAGGGTTCAAATGTGGACAAAACCTCAAGGCCACATTTCCAATTATTAGAACCAGGTGTGGATCCCCCCCGCCCCCCCCCTTGATAGATGGACATCCAAAATGGCCTGTTTTTTTTTTTTTTTTTAAATAAAATGCCAGCAGAACGACTTTGTTCCTCAAAGACTGGGAGGGTGTGAACCGAGAGGAAGAGAGGGCCCCGACGTTTCTGAATTACCTGCACTCCCCCTGGGGACAAGAGCACAAAGCAAAGACATAAAGCAGTGTGCCGAGGTAACTACAGCCTGTTTGAACAAGTCGGCCCAGCTACAAAGAACACTCCACACGGAACAGGGCGCTTTTAGGAACCAACCGCACGGCTTCGGCGCACCGGCACAATGACAGGACTTCCCAGGCCACGTTACCAGGCTCTCCATGATTTATTCCTGCCTTGGCTGCAGCTCGCCGTGGCTGAAACGCACCACATCCGCAGCCCATCCGCTTGTCAATCCTCATAACATTAGACGCAGCCACACCAATAACTACCGCCGCAGTCATCTCCTCCAGCACCCAACCTCCTCCAACCAGAACAAACGAACCAAACATGCGACTTCCACAAAAAAACCCCCAAACCCTCCAGGACTGATGAGTAGTTCATCGCATCTTTGCTGACCTTCCAAATTCAAACCTACACCTTCATAACAGGAACTTCACATAGGAAGGTCAAAGTGGGCTGGTATTTCAGGAGCTAATATGCCCCTTTAATCCCCTCAAAGTGAAACCATTTTTAATGTAACTCCACAGTGGTACAACATTGTATTCATCCATACGCACATCCACATTGAATTCATCCATATACACAATGCTTCTAGGACTACTAAATGTCTTTGTTTTGAGATACAGTGTAAAACAGGCTGTCAACCACATCCGGAAAGAAATACATGAAGGTGGAGTGGCTCATGTGAACTGAAGTCTCCTTAAATACCTGTGGCAACAGAGTATGCCTTTGATCTCCAAAACAGTCATAAACATTATGTAAAAAAATCACTTGTCAAAAGTGAAAATGAGGAAATAAGAAAGCATTTCGCAACAGTTTAATTCCCATCTTCCAGACCATCAATTTCTCCCATACCAAAAAGGACATTTAGGTGTCCTTCTTAAACAACTATGGATGGAGGATGGATACTCAAAATGCAAACTGTACCACCTGGTTAGCTATTCAGAATGTTTCTAACATCTGTCATGGGCTCAGAGACAAGAGCTAAGAGTACCTCGTATCACTCATACTCACAACAGTTAATAAAACTCTACTCTCCAGCAGAAGACAACCACAGAGGACCCCCATCTAGGAGACGTACACATACACACCTTAAACCGCACTGTTTTACTAAGCACAAACAGTGGCAATATTTAAAAAAAGAAACACTTCTGAGAATGTTGTATTTTCAGAAATCATTCCTGTGGGCAGGCCCCACTGGGGACGGTAACCACACTCTACAGCAGGAGTGGGCAATTCCAGCCCCGGAGGCCCAGAGTCTTGCGGGTTATAGCTCCCTTTCAACTACAGTAGCAGCTGATTTACACCTGGAACACCAGGTGACGTGACTTCCTCTCCAAATAATGACTAATTTAACAATTAAGAGCTGAAACTGAGCAAATAGAACATGCCCTATCCTTCCTGGACTGGAATCTGTCCATCCTAGTTACATAGGTATTTCAAGACATACTGGAAAGCTAAACTTAAAGATCTCAAATCAAAAGGTTGCATCAAAAGGACTCACCCCCCCGTTTTGACACCTTAAGCGTTACAGTCCAAGTAGCTATAAAAACGAATCGTTTCTGGCAACTGAACAGCATGGGCCTAACAGTTTACTAGGCCACAAATCTATCACCTCTGAAAGGCATTGGAGGTGGGAATGCTGACACACTTAATAACCAATGTTTTATTGGAAGAGGCTTATATGCAGTAAAGCAAAGGGATATAATGAAAAGCCGACATGATAAATCTGTATGTCAACACTGTCGCTTGAAGAAATTTGGAATTTTTTCATCGCATAAAAACATGGAAGCATATCACAAATGGCAAAATGGCCAGCAGCCTGGACGTCTGGGAGGGAGTACAACATCACTGATAGCGTTACCAGCTCTGCCTTAATGTTGAATTAAAGAGTGGAAAAAAAAAATCTCTGTGGTGGGACTGAGGATTGTGGGAAGGTTGCGGTTGACAAGGCACCATGTTTACATCAGTTTTTTTGAATGAGTTTAGCCAAGATAAAGAACAGAATCATGGCTTGTAAGGAATCTTGTCCAAACAGGCTGACTATGGGAAATGAAGATGTGCATTGAGTAATGTTGTTGTTTTTATCTGCTACATCTGTCAGTGTTAGCTAATGACTTGTCTGAATGAAAACCAGTCAGCCTCTCCTTGCGGTATTTATTTCATAGGCCATTGATCCAAGTTCTGGTCCTAACCTTGGGCAATTTCAAACAGCTGGTTAAGGGTCAGTGAAACACCCCCCTTTGAAGTGAATAATCCATGACAATCTCATCACACAAGTGCACCCAGCCTCCATGTTGTCCGCTTTTGACAATGCCTCAGTTCCCTTTCAGTTATAGTCAAGCGACAAAGTAGACCAGCCTTTTTCAGTCATGGGCCTGGCAGACCATTGTGCATGCTGGTTTTGGTCCCAAGTGGACTCAATTAATCAGGGGTGACTGAGCCGTTACTTGATCTGTTGATCTGGAGGTGACAGTAAGAGTTACCTGCCATTACGCATTTGTGGAAGACATGCTTTGGCGGTGGTGTGCTAACACTACTGAAAATATATCATAGAAATGGTACTGCAACATAGTTTTGTTAAATTGTGCCTCTTAGATTTTCAATACTGATTATTCTGAGGATAACCTGTGATTGTTTTGTTGTTGTTTTAAACCTTAAAACAACTGAACAGTTCATCAACTTGGACATTCCCTTAATTCATTGAGAAGATGTCCTTAGACACAAATAAGAATTACCTTTATCTTTTTAAGCAGCGCTTAAATACACCGCTGCCAATACATTTCTCCTACGAGTGACTTAAGATCAGTGTTCAAAACTGATTCAAGCATGCATCTGAGACTTGCTGGAAACCTTAATAGATAGTCGTTTACCGAGACTAGCACGGAAAAAAACGGATATAGACTGTAATCGAGACAATCAACCACACAATACCAACAAAGTTCGGCTTCTGCCGATATCAAAATACTGCGTCAGTGAATTGCGGATAGTAACGACAAAGATTTGACAGGAGATGTACAAACCAAGGAACGTAAATGAGTAGATTATATTTCTGTGAAGTGGTGGTGGGGTGCTGGACGTTTATGAGAACTTTCATGCACGCGTACCCACCTTCCACCCCTTTTTAACACCTACCTGCATCAATTTTCCCTCAGCATAACTTCTTGGGCTGGCTCCGGCGAACACCCCCTCTAGGGTAATAGGCTTCCCCGCCTGCTCCTGTTTCAGAAGTGTCACCTTGATGACAGCTTTGGGTGCCGATCGCTCCGACTCCACTGCGGCTGCCAGCTCCAGGCCCGTCTGCCCGAACACCACCTGCAGGGCCGCCATTAGAAGCCAAGGCCAGAGCCCGGCCAATCGCCGCTGAGAAACGGTCATTGCACCGGCTGCAGCGGCGGGCCCCGGCCGTACATCGTGCACTGCAAAGCTGTCAGCCCACACCGTGAAGTCAGATCCACAAAACCCCCCTCTGATTTACTCCTTTTAATATCACTGCAACCTGTAAAAATACTATGCAAATTGTTATATCCAAATTTGCGTGCACGTGGACAGTCTTAAAATCTTCGTCTATGCATGGTTTAAGGGTTTCTGATGTGCCCGTTTGAAAGTTCTCTCCATAGACAGGTTATTCGCAAAAATGACATAAAAATTGGTCATCCTTGCTGCTTTCAAAAAATTGTCTGAAACAAAATTCAAAATGCATGATATACGCTTATCTATGATGTAAAATTGTAGATCCTACTTAAATCTGAGGAAAAAACCTCACACTAAAGATAAACATTAACCGGTACCACTCAAACTTTAGTAAAACATTGATTACATAAATTAACGTTAAAACAAATGATGATGCTCGGATAAAGGTTGCTAAACGTGTGCACTGATTTGTATTCCGCACTGACACGTACTCCGGTTTGCTGGAACCACAATCTCTGTCCACATTTTTGAGTTGCACATCAACATTACGCTCCCTCTTTTTGATTGTGAGGGATATCCAGTCAGTCCCGTGTTTCTGAAAAATGTGGACAGGCTTCTGTAAATATTTCACTTGCTAAACAGACTTCAATTACACTTCCGACACTTTGTTGTTGTAATGGTTAATTGAAACAAATGTATTCCATGTAATAATCCAAGATCGATTTAAAATAACACAACGAAAGTACCAAAACGCATCGTTTCGCGAATATATCGGATTTAAATGCAAGAAAATCCTTCCGATGCAGTTCCTTTCTTCGAGCCGCAAGGAATAGGGAAAGACTTCACCACCAGCAGAGAATTTCCAATGAAAACAAAACTTGAAAGCCAATGGGTTCGCTACTTGTAAGCACCACAGGAATAGACCATCACGCTGCTGCGGTCTTAAGAAAAAGTTACGTTCTCCGACAAACTTTTGGAAACAAAAATCTAAATGAAATCAACTTGTTGCATTCGCTCCTTTGCAGAAGTACGCAGGTTGAAAGTACTCTCGAGACAAGTATCACCAAGTTCGCCAGCTAGCTGTAGCGAGCTAGCCTACTTGTGAAATGTTTAACCCACGGAACCGTTGCACTGGTTAGCTAACATTAACTATCGATAGCTGAGTAGCTAGCAAGCCATGTACAATTACACAAGGCATAAAATCACGTGTAATTTCTGTACCCAAAGTATCCACATGGCGGTTGGTAGCTATTATTTCCCCAGCATCTAAAACGTGCTCGCTGTTTGTGTCACTTCCACGATGATTATTTCCTCAGGTTTCCAGGGAGGTTAAATGAGCTAATTTCAGAAACGAAATCCTTTCGAGTTGGCGTTAAAAACTGCCGAAAAAGTAGCAAGCTAATGAACTTCTGTAGGTTTGCAGAGGCAGTTTACGGATTGTAAAAAGTAAAACTACTTCAAAGTTAATCCTTAAAGAGGAAATATGAAGAAGTATAATAGTTCAGAGAGGAACGCTGTACATTTGCACTGTCTCGTTGCCTGTTTCCTTAGCCCTCCCCTGGGATCTCATTGACCGTCTACCTGCTGACTGCCTGTCACCGAGGGTGGAGCAGCCATGGGCTGCACAAACCCAAAAGGCGACACCGCACTCCCTCTACTGGAGAGATAAGACAAAGTTCAGCAGCACGTAGCTCCAAGGATCTGGGCAAGCATAGGACGCTTGGCCGGAGCTTGCTGAACGCAGTCCTAGGGACCCCTGTGGATGCTGGTTTTCGTTTGAACTGAGATGGCTATTCCCAATATAATGAACTGTTTGTGAAGCTTTATACTGAACTAGCCGTTTATCTGTGACGATCTGAGGCCACATTGTAACAGAAAGGCAAACACATATGGCTGCCACAAAGAATGAACATCACCTGTTTATTCAGGGATATGCTAATCTTTCCAACAGCTACTGCATTTAGTTTCTGAAATGCGCCCTGTGGCAACTCCGTTGAATAGACGCTTACACTAAATAAAAATGGGTGGAGGGATGGGTGGATTTATTGAATGATTAAATGTTTTCATTCATCCATTCATCCTATAATTCATTCATTTATCGATTGGTTGGTATGTGTACAGGTGAAATTATACTGGAGACCTAAATGCCGAAAGTGTGGACGTGTGGTTAGATTGCTGAAATTAAATGGATACATGTGGGAAATGAAGTTCACCAGTGAACAAAGCAAATGTTAGTCAGGCTGACTTTATTTCGGTTTAAATTTATTTTAAGGCAAAAAATTAAAAAAAATAAAATAAAATAAAAAAATCACAGAAGCACATAAATGAATATTTTCAATAACCTTGACTAGTTAAGAGATTGCTTTGAATGAAAATACAGGGGTCCCAGGGACAAGATGTGGGAAGAATACAGATTATTTGTTTTGACTTTATTATGTGCATTAATTCATTTACCTTCTAAAATTCAACACTCTGTTAGTTTCTCTAGGAGTTAATAAGGAACAGACTCTGCAGTGAACATATGATCAAAAATGGAACCCATAAATATATAGATGCAAACATAACTAGACATTTTGGATTCACAGAAAGGTACCTTTGCCTGGTTGTACATGTTCTCACAATAACATTCGCTCTGGCTGTGTGGTGGGCTAGATCACTGGATTTATATAAAATCAGTTATTGCAGGGGTATTCCCAAGCTGTCCCCTGTACTTTTGTGGCATGTTTCCTATAAATTTGTTCATGTGTGGCCAAACTGTAATTTATCCTAGGCATTTCAACATATAATTTAGACCACAGAGAACAGACAAATGGCATCATGTCTGGAGATGCTAAAAATGGAATCCTTTTTTCTAAATCAAAATTTTGGACATTATTTGCCCAATGTAATGAATAAACAAATAAATAAACAAACCCCAGAGTTTCTTTTTTCCAGATAGAAATATTCCTTGAGTACTGAAGTGGACACTCATTTGGAACATAAAAGATACTGTGTAATTTCAGTTCTCAGTTGAGTCAGAAACTATCTCTCCACCCAGATACATATTTCACATGTACAGAACCACTCGTCACTATGACCACTCGTGGCATGTGACATGGATACTCTCTAAGACACATTAGCCCACATATGCACAGGGCCTCATGATCTTAGTCTGTATAAGACCTCTGTATAACTTTATATAGACTAAAAGACAAGAATGACATGAGTATTCAGACCCAATTCTCTCATTTTACTGAATTAAAAATATGTTGAAATTTTGTTCTGTGAGATATTTTATCTAACACTTAAAGTCAAAATTCATAATTTTAAGGTGACATTGCTTCACTTTGTGTGTAATTTTTTAAAAAGAAGTTGCACTGTTGGCTAAAGGTCTTCATGCCAGTCCGTTGCCTTCTATGGATGAAAAAGGCTGCATTCTTGAGCCTTATGGTAGTCTTAAGACCAAATAAAAAAGAGGAATTCCACAGCCTACACTGTCAGGTGAAAAAATGGTGCCACGTCATGAAAATGAATGTGAGCAGGCAAGATACCACAAAGCAACTTATCATGGAAAAACTCACAATTAATTAATTTGAGTCTAACCAAATTAAAACTATGATATTCTGTTTGATTTATTTGGACATGGACTGGGCTATGGCAATGCAATTTGAACACCTCCAGCAATCTCATTCATTATATTCAGATATTGAATTAATTGAAGTGACTCATATTTTTAAAATTATATTTAATAACAGATTGTATAAAAATACTGAATACCTCAAATAGGTTTTGTTCCATGTTTGAAGAACTCAGCTAAGGACATTTCTTAGTAAATTCAGAGAAAAAAATTATTGTTTAAAACAAAACTGTTAAAAATCTTGTTACATCTTGTCGGGCTCCTCTTTTAAGCCCAAACTTAAAACATAAGAATCTTATGGTCCTGGAGGGATGTGGTTCTTATAACTGGAATACACTGTGTAAGGCACCATCTCAAGTGATTAAGCGAGAGTCTATCAGTGGCTCAGTAAAGCCCGTATTAATTAGAGTCAACCACAGGCCTTGTCCTCATCTGGGTATCAAAAACTTTAACAGCAGACCAATATTTGACCTAAGTCAAAGACGTATTTCTGTTAATAATAAACATATAGAAAATACAACATATGAGGAAGTTGGCATTATGACACACTAAAAATATTTCCACAGCAGGCTTCCACAAAGTGACGAGTGTCACTAATTACCTTCATGACAGAGTTGTATACATCTGGAAAACACAAGACTGCCTGTTTAATAATGATTTAACACTGAAATTTTATGAATATCAATGTACCCTTTTTTCTGAGTCAGAAATAAGATAACGAGATGGGTCAAAGTTCCTGGTGGGATGGGGAAAGGTCAAAGTGGCATGGCGTACTCCCTGGTTCTGAGCAGGTGCTTTCCCATTCAGGTCAAAAGGCAGTTGGGTCAGTAAGGATGATGTCATCCAACAATGGATCCAATGAATACACTGTTAACATCTCAGCTGATTGTGACCAGCCTTTTATTCAGTTACATCATTCAACAGTGAAGCACAGTGCTAGTCAGTAACTCATTTATGTGGCTATCAGTCTGTGTATTTGAAGGCTGGCTGTCACTCCTCTCTATACTTCCAGAACTGGCTCTGATATACAGGCTATCATCAGGATGGAGAGGAGTGGAAATCATTTACTGTACTGGTCAAAGACATTGACTCACAAAAACAGAAGATTCAGTCTACATCAAGATCCAAAACATGTACATACATCTTATCTCTTTCACACTGCCATGAGTGCAAAAAGCCCATTTTCCCTTTACAGTGTCTTGCTTGATATGCTTACTGCTTGATTATGCCATCAATTTGCTGTTCAATCTTTATAATTCATTTTTCACACCTCCCTTGTTAACTTGTAGTTGTGGTGGTGATGGCATCCATTTTGGAATTTGTTTTCTATACTTTTTTCAATTTTTTTGAGAGATTCCTTTTTGAGATGTAAAATGGTGTACATAGAAATTCTTACAAGTAAAACAGTTGAATATTTCTTCCCTGGATACCACATCAAAGTTGATTCCGAATATTGAAAGTTGAAAGATGAAAGCTGTATCTATTATAATGTTAGGCATTATTGACGGTGGTTATAAATGGGCCAGCTGCCTTCTCACCTTAAATTCCTTGTTGTTATATTCCATAGTGCACAACAATATTTTTCTGAATCTCTCAACTGTCCTTTACATTGTTTGACCTGTAATGGACAACTGTGGGAAACAGGAAACCTGTTCTAGAGACTTACACGTGTGGGAAAAGTGCCTCTGAAGCATACTTTTTCATTGAAATAGAACACCATGAGCAGTTTGTCTTCCAGGAGTTCAACTACTGTCTCTGCAAGCTGCTTTTCTTTTACTACAATGAATTTAGAAATAAAGATGAACCTTGCCATATGTCATAATGTGGCGTGGAGGTTATTACAAATAAATACTTTAGTGATATAATTGATAAAAGTGCTTAATCTTATCGTATATCAATGCACAACCTTTTTACTAAAAGTAAAAAATGTGTAAAAAAGATTTCCTTGTGTACTATTTCAGAATCCAAACAAACAAGCAAGCAATTATACCTATATTTACCTAAGCGGAACCCTCAAACACTTCACCACTACTTGTGTTGCCATTGCTTATCATCTGGTCCTTTGTTCAACCTTTGAGATAGAACACAGAAAAAAAGACAAAGACGTAGGGAAATGTTTCTTTACAAATATGTTTGTTATAAAATGGTAGTTACAGCCTACAGTTCTGACCAGCCTGATTTGAAATGTATGCATATGTATATTTAAAAATAAATGAATATTGACAAAAATTAATAATAATAAAATACATAATAACAGGAGGCAACCATCCTATCTGGGGAATGGCTATATGGCTTCCTACATAGGCTGTAACACAGGGGAAAGGAGAGAATCACATTGATTAAATAATGTTCATCCTGAAAACACACTTCAGAAACCTGCACTTCTGTCAATTTGCAAACAGAAACAAAACGGTGCAGGCTATTCGTATCTGAACATAACTATGAACATTATATTAAAATTACAATAATATTTTTGTGAGGCCAGGGCTCTCAACCAATCATGATGATTATATCACAGACGTTAACAAGTTATAATGGATACAATCTCTATCACTACATAGTATAGCTATCAAATGCATTTCTCCTATACAGTTGCAATCACAATTGCAAAACACAAATTTAAATTCAAAGCCAATGTTCTGACAACAAATCAATCAGCAAGATAATGTTGAATAACAATATGTTTAGTAGCAATCTAAATCAAAATATCTTTAACTTTAACAGCGTGAGATATCTTAGTGGCTATAGATACGCTGTGCTAAAATTGACTAATCTGTAGAGGTAGTGGACCAGACAGGTATGCTAATTAGCTGTAAATTGTATGCTCAATTTGAGTAATTGTCTAGCTCGCAAAGGTAGTGGACTGGTCAGTTATGTAGCAACATAACATGAGGTTAGAAACATCTGAACGAAGCTTGAAATGCTCATCTGTCACTTCTATTCATTTTATCTGCAAATGCTACGAAATGTCTGAAAGTTTCATGCAGGTTTGAATAGTCTTGACATTGTGCCCCTCTGTTGCACACATACACCTGTAGTTTCACACACAGTCTTATTAACCTAGGTAAAAAAGGTAGGTGGTAAAATTTTTTCGGGGTTTGCCTGTATTCGAAGTGAACAACTCTTTTTCATATGTGGAAAACAGGCGCCCTCTTGAGTTACCGTCAAAGAATTACACCAGCAGACAATGTATAAAGAGTCTGATATTTTGTACTTTCCAAGTTAAGCATCTGTGATGATCTCTCTCACTATTAATAGAAACCAGAATTCCTACGAAAGGACCACAGAATGTGTAGACTCCAATATGGTGTCTCATCATTCATTACTGAAACAAAAGCAGGAAGAACAGCAGTATTTGATGATGTACTGTGCTTGAAATAAATAGAATATATTCATGTAACGTAAGTAATATGTACTGGAATGCTACATTGGGCATATGCATACATACAATATAATATTCCAATTGTATTATTAAAGGATTTTGTCTGTCTATCAACATAGCTTTACAGCAAACCCTAAGTTTAGAATTTCTCACTCATATTATTGTGACTCCAGTAGCCATCTCCTTTGAGTGATTTGTAACTACTACACATTTATCAGCTGGTCACATTCACAAAAATGATCTCAGTGAAGGAGTTTAGATACTACTTTATCTACCTATACATGAAGGAAAATAAAATATGTACAGTCTGGAATCTGATTTCAAGCATTTGAAGGTTATAAGTGAAAGCTCAAAAAAAGTCCGTGGCTCAGTCTACAGACAATCACCACCTGTTAACACCAGTATGATTAGACCAACAAGAAATACAACACTGAAGAAAGAGTCAACGTTGCTGTGAATAACATTACATTTTAATTAGAAAGTATTTTAATAGTGAAGAAACAGCTTTGCCTCACACTAGACAACAATATCACTAAGCAAACTTGCATATTTGAAAAAATGTAAAATTAAGATCAATTTCAGTATTCAAATAAAACCCTGAGAACATACAACCAATAGTTTACAGTCAGATGATTGGGACGTTAAACATGTTTTGTATATCTGAATAGATTTAACAACAATAAAAGTAAAAATACATTGGAAAAGTAATATAATTCAGAGTATTTGTTACTCTATTCATGACTTCACATAAACAATGTCAAAAAACTGAGGTAAATTAATGTATGATTTACAAGAATGCCTATCAAACATTAGTTAAATATGAATTTGTATTTCCTTGGGTAACTAACAGATATGCCAAATGAGTTAACTTCAAATCATAAGTAAACTGCAATAGCATGTCAACACAGAGCTAAATATAAATTAACACTACAGCTGCCAAAGTAATAATCTAACTGAACTGAAATCGTAATATTAAGTTGAATTATATATATAAAATACAATTACCTCTTCTGCGAATACAACAATAAATTAGAATAAATATGCAAAGGGAACAATGGACTCATAAACATGAACTATATACAACCTCTTGTACTTGTACTATGTAAAGACACCTACTCTTTTATTCATTACTCAGAAATTACAGGCTAATAACTCTCAGTACATTTAGCATAAAGAAAACTCTTATTCTTTGGCACAGAGAGTGATAGGGATTTTTTAAATCAAGAGGAATCTTTGCTAGCCCTGTGAAACATTTCTTGGAAATGGGTGCTGTGCTGTGAAGATCCTGTTTTGTTTGTACTCAGGATTGCTGTTTGCATGCAACTTCAACCAGCAGATCTGAGGAGAAAGAATTACATAAATACAACACAGGGGATAAGCATTTGCAGGGTGGCAGATATTTTAAAAAGTCTCATGAACATTTAATTTGGAACAAGTATAGATAACACACACATTTGTTTTGAAATGTCTCGTACAAAATACTTTCGTGTAAATAGCAAGTTACAGAGATAATTACACAAGACAATTACAGACAATTACACAGAGACACTTATTGACACTTATTGAAACCAATGTGAACACCAAGAAATGCAAAATGACTGGCTAACTTCTTGTTAATAAAGTATTACCTAGAGACTTGTGTTGTCTGCTGCTCCTGCTATCCTTGGCCTTGCTGGGGGAAGTTGAGGCCTCTGTCAGTTTACTGCTGCTTTCCAAGGGTCTGACCTCTGTAGTTTTCCCATGGCATCTAGAAAGATTCTCCACATTTTTCAATACCTGTAAACAAATCAAATGAATGAAATTCATGAATTAAAAATGTGAAAATCTAAAATCTCACAATAAGCACAGATCAATGGAAAGGACCATAACAAAATTTCTTGTGGCTCAAGTTGATTTCCACTGTGACCTGCATGTACAAAGTTTTCAACCTCATTATGAATTACACTTGGGATATATCTCACTTATTAAAATTTTGACAGCTCAAAAGGTAAGTACCCAAATGAGGTACTTGCCCTCTGTGAGAAATCCAAAGGAACTGTCTGGCTGGACTCTGGAAGAGGCAGTCCCTGCTCTTGGTCATTCTGTGTGTCAGTCTCTGAAAGTCTGGTAGGGGTCATGACTGGATTCAGACTGATGGTAGTGGAGAGCTGTTGCTGTAACACAGTAGTGGCTTCAGACTGCTTCTCAGGGCTTTCCACTTTGACCATCTGTGGTTTAGGGGAGACCTGCAGCTCATCAACTATCTGGAAAACTGTTTCCAAGTTGACATCATTCTTCTTGGCCTCTTCGTTACCATTGCCCTGCCAGTCTTGGCTACAAGGGTGTAAGAACCCCATAGGGTAATTTGGCTAAAAGAGGGACAGAAAAGTATACAATCAACATGACAACCAAACCAAACCAAATAATAGGTTCTGAACTTACTGACTTTCACAAACACATGCAATGGAACAGAGTGTAGTACACAGTCTCATTGTGTAGCATTTTTCATGTGTTTTTTTGGTGTGTGTCATTTTTCATCTTGTCTGTAAATATTTACAAACATTTTCTCAAATACACATTCATTCCCTATTGCACAAATCAAGGTTCTTACCTTGGACTTGAGTTCGTTAAAACTATTTCTGTTCACTCCAAAAGCAAAGCAAAGTAACAGCTTGAAATGCACATTTGAGATGAATGATATTATTCATTAATAACCGATATGTAATCTATGTGACATTACTCTTGAAGGGGTACTTTATTGTGGAAATGTCTTGTCAATATTCGCTCACCTGATAATAACTGTACTGTGAAAATGAGGAATGGTTTTGTTGGGCACATCCTGTCATGTTAGGAGTCACTGACCCAGGCGAACAACACTGGCACATTGCTGTAAACCATGAATTAAAAAAAAAAAAAACAACAATGCACATTTGTATCAACATTGCAAATCTACATTATACATTTAAAGAAACATCTGATCATTGCAAACTAACCTCCTTTGGTTTTGTGGTCTAAATAAGTCATGTGCTTCTATATATAATAAACTGTATGAATGTATAACGACACTATCACGACACCCATCACTAAGATACAACGAACCTGAAGCATAAAATCCAGGGGCGTACTGTGGATGATGGGGGATGAAATTGTTATACTTCTGTCCTGGAGCGGCCATGCCTTGTGAACCCTGTTGAACGTTTTTGGTAGTGGGGCCGGACTGTGCTGAGCAAGTTGTGTCAGTAGGAAAACGCTGAATGACTGACACTGGGATCCCCTTGTCTGTGAAAAAGGTCGTAGGTGAAGACGAATCGCTGTGTCCCATTAACCAGCCGCGCTGTGGGATCGGGGTCCGGTCATAGCCCTTCATGGGATGCGGTCTACTTGGCTGGTACTGATAGGGGGATGAGTTATCTCGGGGGTATCCTCGATGTACCTGTCCGACAAACATTGAACCTGTACACACGTTATCAGTGTTGTAGTACTTTTAAGAAAATCTACTTTTAAAAAAAACACCAACGTTTCGGTATTAAAAAAAAACCTTGCTGTAACTGGCGGTGCATACACAGAAGTCTTATCTACTTACCACGCTTAGCTATTTTTCCCTTATCCTCTTCGGATGCATTTGATAGAAGTCGTTGAATGCGACTTGGGGGCCTGCAGTTAACTTCTAGTCCTGCTTCAAGTTTCGCTTTGTTGCTAGTAGTCAGCCGTTTTAAATTCACAAGCAATTCTGGGTGGTCTCGCTTGAAATTTGGATTTTGAAAGCGGTGTTTTTGCTGTTGTACCCCGTCCGTCACGACGAGATCGCCGTCTCCTAATTTCTCTGAGCTACCAGGACCCTGATCTACTTTTCGGAATCCGTAAAGGTTGAGCTGACGAATGAAGCTGGTGAAATTGGTGGTTTTGAAAACTGGTTCGCTCACTGGCTTCACTGGAGACAGCAGCTCCGTTTCAAATAATTGCTGATTGATTACGATACCCTCACCACTGTGATCCCAATTAATCGATCGATTCTTCGGGTTGTTCACAAGGCACCAGAGTTTCGCGGGGAAGTTGTTGGGGTTAATAGGGAGGGTGAAGAAGGCCTCTTCTAGTTCCATTTGATCAACAGCTGGATTGAAACAAATAAACAAAAAGTTACCATTCATAAACTGTGGTTATCATGACGATCAATAAGGATCAGCCATTAATTATCCACGGAATAAGATCTTATCCGTGTGGATTTCGCTAGCTAGCTGACTGACAACCAGTAGCAACCTCGTTAAAGCTAGCTGAACCATTAACTCAGGCACATCGTAGTAGCGTTAGGTCGTTGGCTTGCTAGCAATTATTTAAACACCTCCGATGCTATATTTGTGAGACTTTGGTCAAGATCTAACATTAAATAACTATAAAGAATACCTTGAAATGTGACCTTTCTCATGTTCTCAAATGGCTCTCAGAACCGTTGAAAAGTATTCCCGAACCGTTAGTGCGCGTTCCCATATCAGGTATTTGAATTCCAAAGGAAACCATGGTTCTCGAGCTACAGCCGTAAGCGCACCGCTAGATATTACATAGCAAACGAGTTGACGCTGGAATCAGAGACCATAATTAGATACAACTCCTGTTTTGGCTTTAGAATTCTTATGATATGCACCAGACGGTAGCTACACAAGTTTTTGTGAGAAGGTCCTCACAGTCGTGGCTACCGTTGTTTATTTTTATTCAAAGGGCTTCTTTATGAAATGATTTTTTGATGAACGTTTTCTTCACAAACATGGAAAAGCTCCATTACAGGCAGTTAAGTTTGTTCGAAAGCAATGGGTTTATTTTCACAACTCTTTGCTAATTATTTGTCGTAGGAATTCAGTGCGTTTACTTTTTGCATTAAACATTAACATCCTGTCAAAAGTTTCATCAACCAATCACAAGAGTATGTCTAATTAGATAGCTAATGTGGAGTTGAGTTAGCCTGAATCAGCGTTTGGGAGGGGGATAGCCTGTCCTTCCGTCAAAAAAGACAGTGAAAGAGAAGCTATACCCTTTGCTCATTGATTAAACGGGTAACAATGATGTCATGGACCGAGGTGATAGCCTCGACGCAAATTTATGACGTATATTCACGTCGCCGGAACAAGTCTTCTGTTGCTGATTTCTGCGACCGGAGAGAGCAAACTGCGAGTTAGAAATCAGATTTAGAGGACGAACATTAGCAATCTAACGTTAGGCAATTTCCAATGGCCCTGGAGACTGTACCTAAAGATCTTCGCCACTTGCGAGCGTGTCTCTTGTGTTCCCTTGTCAAGGTAAAGACGTCATGTTAGCTAAATAGCATGTAGCAGTAGCTAAGATGGCTAGATATACGCCATAAATAAGGCAAACAAAGCCCATGGGCTTTCGCTAACTAGCATTATATTAACACGTTAAAACGAATTTGGAAGAACTAGACTAATATTAGTAGCTAGCTAATGTTAAAGCTCATAATTAGTTTGTTTACGTTAGCTGTTGTTGTAGCGCTAGCTTGATAGTTGTTAGTTGTTTTTGATGAACAAGAGCGGGGAAGGGGTGTAAGTGTAACTTAAAAACCTAAATGGATCACCAAAAATATCTGTCGATGCTAGCAGCAGGCCAATTTACCTAACTCTAGGTCTAGCGTAGTTTGCTTGCTGTCTGTGTTTGGTCTACAATGCATTCGGTGTGAATGGGCGTCTTTAAAAGTAATGTAGCTAAAACAAAGAGAATATTGGCTTTTTTAATCATTGGTTTTTTATCACCATTGTACTTTGTTCTTACATGGGGAAGTCATCTACTATAAACCACCCGTACAGCAGACATCTCGGTTGAGGCCGGATGATGATGATGATGATGATGATGATGATGAGTGCAGTAGACATAGTCAGCCCATCTGAAATGGGACCTACTTTGCTATGATCCTCTCAGATGTTCTTCAGAGTTTGCCTGTTTGGCAAGTGACAATTAGAATATACATTTCCAATCCAATGTAGTACAACATTTTTGAGATATGATTGGCTGAATTAATTTTTTTTTTTGTGCTTAACTAGGTATCCACCATGTATTATCATTTTTGATCGATACGATATGCAGGGCACAGTCTTGGTGAATAGAAACATTTCAAATGTCAAGATATGGGCATGTGTATTTTAAAAGTACCAGCTATTTTGTGAGACCTCCAGTATGAGTGCTGAAAAAGAAAAAAACAAATAAAAAATGGAATAGGTCAAGTTCTGAGAGAGTACCTTCAAGTGGATGGCCTTTCATGGATATAAATGACATTTAGGATTCCCATTCTCACGTTGTGCCTTGAAAAACCAAGATAAGTGAGTGTTAGTGGAAGACGAAGGTAATATATCCCTTGGTGCTCACCACTGTTTTAACAGTCAGTATGTCTCCTCTCATCTGTTGTAGACCATCGATCAGTTTGAATATGATGGCTGCGACAACTGTGAGTCCTACCTCCAGATGAAAGGAAACCGGGAGATGGTTTACGAGTGCACAAGCTCATCTTTTGATGGGTACAGTTCACTCCTTCCTATGCAGATTGATTTTATGCTAAATGTGAGTTATGTCCGTTCTGAACCTTGAACCATCTTTTTTTTTTCAGGGTGATAGCGATGATGAGCCCGGAGGATAGCTGGGTGGCAAAATGGCAGAGAATTAGTAAGTAATATGTTTGTGTTGATGGAAGCAAAGAACAGCAAGCCTTTATTAAGACAAGTTGGTGTGCTTTTTTCCACATGAATTAATTTCACATCAGACTGCTTTGTAGGGTGTCCAGTGATCAATTTTAAAATCATGAATATTCATTAACCACAAATGTACAGAGTCTTTAGATTTGCCATGTCTACCACATAGGCTCAGTTGGATATGGTAGGTCATGTCTTCCACTGTCTCCTTTATCAATATTTAATGCGACACATGTGTACTGCATAAATTGCATGTTCTTGAGCGCTGGGGCTTTGAGTGAGCAAACATAGGCACATGTCCACATCCCAGAATTAATTGAAGATAGAAGTCAGGCTCTTCCTTGGTCTTAACCTGGTTTGTTTAAAGTGTCAATTTGTGTATGTGTGTGTGAGTTTGTGGAGAACCATTTTGATATGTTTGCTTAAAACTATGAATCAGTTGGATGATATTAATTTTATTATTATTATTATTGTTTACAGGCAATTTCAAACCCGGGGTCTATGCTGTAACCGTCACAGGACGATTGCCTCCAGGTACTTTCCTATGAATATAGTGACATAGTCCCAGCACTGGTCTTGGATCACACTACTTCGTATCTCTGTGTTTTGGAGGGAGAATCAGATGTCCTCCTTAGTTCTCTAATTGGCTAGCCGTATGCCTATAGTTGAATATGAACAGAAAAAGTGGAACATTGCTCATACTAGCTGAGCTTCCAGCTCCCTTTTTTCCCCTAATTTCCCAATGAAACAAAATGGAAGCTCTTGCACCGGGGAGTGAAAAGAGTTCCAGTTTTTCTGAATAAGCATGATGGCGGGGTTACTTGGAGTTTTACTCACCTCTAGCCTGAAGCATCATGTTGTAGTTTATGTTCCATAAATCACAGCATTGCAGACAGTTTCTGTAAACTGTTGTGTTTGTCTTCTCAGGTGTTGTGAGGGAGCTGAAAAGCAGAGGAGTGATCTACAAGTCCAGAGACACAGCTGTCAAGACATAAGAATGGCACCATCAATCACGTTTCATTCCTGTAAAAACGGCCCTGATTGTCATGTCTTCTCATGCGGATGAGTCATTTGTCCTGTTTTGTAAACTGAACATGTCTCCATATTTCACATTATCTGTGACATCTCTTGAATAGTCCATTGTTCTTGTTTTGAGTAGAGTAAAGATTTGTTGAATAAGGATAATAAAGGACTATTGTCTTTTTTTATTGGGGAACGATGTGTGTATGTTGGAATTTGTGTTGAGATTACTTCTGTATTTCTAAGAGGAAATGGAATGGGTTTATTTGTGTTATTAGAATTCAAAATGATTATTTTGTTCTGCTGTTTCCATTCCTTTTGAGGGCTCCCTTTGGGGAAATGCCCCAAAATTTTAAAGTACCTGTGGGATTAATAAACAACATTAACTACTTTTAATTAAAAATGATAAATGTCATCTTTGCAACATTCCAGAATAAAGGTTTTCATTTCATTCTATAAAAACAGAGGATGAGTGTTCAGAGTGATTGTCATAAACCAAATATGACAGTTCTGCTGAAAATACGCACAAAATGAACTCTATCACAAGTGATGTTTGTTCTAGATTATGGGAAAAAGTTTACCACAGGAATTAACAGGAGACCTTTTTGAGGTCGTGGTCTTGTCAGTACTCAGGGTTTTGCACAATTGTGAGGGAATGTGTCCAAATGATTTACAGTTCAAACTTGATTTCATGCAGTTTTAAACTTATAAACATGAAACTAATTATGGCTGATATTTCTCAGGAGGGCTTTAGATTAACTGCATCTACATAATACATATATAACTAGTACATAATATGTTCACAGTGGCTACATACAGTAGTGATTGTTCATTATTCCATGCTTGACAGCGCAGATGATAAATATATTGTACTTAATTTGAAATTCACCAATCATACATAACATTCCATGCAGTGCATATAATTACATACGATGAATACTTGATCTGACTGTTATGTAACTCTTATTCAATGTTTTTGAATATATTATCTTTTTAATATGAAGATTCAGTCAGTGAAGCGTTCAAAATGTATTCAGACTGCATAATGAGGTCTTAAGGGTTACGTTTTGTAATTCTGACAGCCGTTAGGTGGCAGCCATGAGCTGCATAGAGCTCAAAGATTGTGCTGCTGGGCATTTCCTCTGGCTTTTGCCAGGAGTTACTGCAAGTGCTGAATGAATTTCTACACAGATACAGTTTGTGGTGGTTCACAAGGTGCATATATGCAAAAATGTGAGATTGTGAAGTTCATCTGATGTAGGTCTGAATAAGCCCTGAAAAAAGACAATGCACACTGCCAAATGCTTCCAATAAAGAGATTTCCTGCATGTTGTTTTGCACATATTTCTTTTTCCAATTTTCAGACCTTGTTGTGTATTATAAAATTGACTGAGATGTCAGTTTTGGCCATAAGTCCTGGCTAGAAAGTCAGTGAACTAGACCTTGCAATTAACACCCTAAAAAGGAGGTGAAAGGAGAAACATTGAAGAATATGTTTATGAGAAGATTGAAAATATGTATGGTACATGATAATATTGGCAGCGTATGTCTTTCCTCTCAAGGTTTATAGAGCCCACTATATTCAATCTATATATAATGGCATTTAGGGATTTTGATAAGCAGAGATCCTTATCAGAAAGGACGTTCTTGTCTGTAGCAACTTTGTGTCCATTCTACAGACTGGAGACAGAAAGAAGAGATGAATAACCTTTCTATCTGCTATTAAAGTTATGAATTTTGGAGTTTTTCGGCAGTATTCAGGCACTTGCTCATGCTTTGTTTACAACACCATTTGCAATTGCTACACAGGAAGCTGAGAGAATGCTGCTGTCTTTTGCACAGGATGTAAGTCACACGAGGGGGCATGGTTGCATCAGGCTCAATTTGAGCGGAAACTGCCAAGGAAGTTGCATCACACAATTGTCTTGAAACTGTCATGGCTGTGATGGAGACTCAAGGTGACCACTGTTAAGGCCGGCTAGAGCTCCTCCCTTTCTGGGTCCTATCCATTGACAAAGATGTGCCCCAGAAATGCCATCATGTGAAACAACAGTTTGATCAGCCAGGGGCTCAGGAATATCCTAGATCCTTCATCACCCTATACTTTGAGGTACAGACGTTAAGAGGTCAGTGTAGTCGACAGCAATCAAGTGCACAAACACTGACATAAATATAAATGGGTGGATAAATATTTTAAGATGGACTCAGTCAATGCTTTCATTCTCAAATCCTCAGACTATTGTATTCATCTTCGAATTCCATGTGGGATGGAAACCTTATCGGAGGACGTTGTTGTGAGCGCAAACAGTGAGACTTAGTCCTTCCTGGCCAGTTGGAATCATGCATTCAAGGTGGAAAGTTCCAGCTCAACTGCCAAAAAAACAGTGGTGGGAGTTCAGTGGCTGCTGGCTCCCACTGTCATCCATCCCCCATCACACCATGGCACGCTGGAGCAGATACCCATTCGCACAGCCACGCCCTGTGAGTGTGACATTTTAACTGCGTTGGATGTCGCATGCATAACGTTGCATAACTTGTTGTGGAGTGAAACTGTGGTATAATACTTTCCATTCTCTGCCTAATTGTTCAGTCAGTAAAGTGGATGTAATCAATTTCTCCACAAACAGAGGCTTCTACTAGTACACTCTACGAGTACATATTACTCTATATATCTGTAGTGATGGCTATAGATAAAATTTTGCTACCAAAGAAATGTTATATTATTATATTGTGAGTACAGGATGTATTTTAATATTACAGAACTCAGTGGCAATTGGTTAATTTCTATAATGTGGTTAATTTATGTGTGGTAAGTTTCTTTGCTCTCTGTGGCTATTATTAAAATTCTCCACTATTAACAGAATATAGGCAGTCTTCAGCAACTCCTTTTAAATAAACTTGTCAGTACAATTTTACAACAACACAATGCACATCTATACCTAATTAAAGAGCTTACACCAAAAAGTAAGAAGAAGAGGATCAATGTAGAGGCCTATTAAAACACATAAACATGAGTGGTTCCCACAATGATATCTCACGATGCATCAGTGGATTAAAATGAAAACATCTCTCCTCAGCTTTTCTATGCACTATGTTTCATATGAGGACAAGAATGTATGCATCTGATAAAGCAAAGTTTAATAACATAAAATCACGATTACTAAACCCTCTCTGCCTTCATCTGTTTCAGGCCTACTACATTTGCAAGAATCTCCTGGTCTGCAATCTTATCCTGAGTTTTTCAGCTTGACCAGTGCTTTTTTGCTGGAACATGCCTGATACTGAGAATGTATGCTGTTTAAAGAGCCTCCCACTGAGATGTAATGGACAGGTTTTATTGTAGGGCAAATGTGACAGTTCACCCCTACACTGAAATGATAAATTAAGACAAGCTGAGCTCTGCTTTCAGAATGTGTAATCTTTCCCTTATGACAGATCCCCTGCCATTTCTTGCAGTTTTCTTAGAATATTTTTCACAGGTATTGACATAGACATTCTTACTCAGCCAAAGTTTGACACAACTGCTTATCAAAATGATCCAATCTAATGCAATTACCAGAATGTGTCATCGGGCACCCACACAAGATAACAGTGATAATTATGGGGTTGGAATTACACATACTGGATGGGTTCAGGTTTGCATCTACTCTGCAGCCTAACGAGATTTCCTTCTGAAAATCGTGTTATCTGTATGTCCCATTAAAAACACTGGCTAAGGGGTCTCTTTTATCTATAGTCTCTCAACTTCCTGACATTCACATTAAAGGGTAATATATACAAGATTATAACTTTCAACAAAATATCCTCTAAATGGCTACTGACACACCATTAGGGGAGATTTCCTCAAAGTGCCAGATACTAAAAATAATGTTTTGTCAAAACATCAAAAATAGAAATAAACACGATATGCAAACCCATAAACTCAAGCAAGAGTAAAGTCAGACAGGTTCAAATACAGTTTGCACAAATTCAAAAGCTTGCACATAGTGTTGTTTGTTCAGACTGCATTTTATTGCAAGGATCCGATGCAAGTAACCGCAAATGTGTAAAGGTGTATGGTGCCTTGCTAGATACAAGCAACACATTCATGTGTAGTGCACTCTCTCCACCTCTCCGCACAGCTACTACCTGGATAATCTTTTTCTCTCTCTTCATACATACTTTTCAAATCCTCAGTGCCTCTATTGTGTACTGTATAATCATGCATATCATATCTCTGGTGCATCTTTTATGAAGTGCCTTTTGCTTTGTGCACATAGTCAAAGCAGGCAACCTGGCACTTGAGCCACTCTGCTATTTGAGAAGGGCTTTTTCCCTTATGAAATCTGGCTTTCACTCTTTTTACAATAACAGGGAGTGACATCTGGATATTTTAACAGTTTTTCATTTGTAGTCCTAAAGCAACCGCAAATTTTACTTAATAACCTGCAGCCTTAAACAAAGTTCGCTTCGCTCTTTCACATATTCCTCTATGTCTCACAGCCTGCTTAATGGGACAAGCCGGACCGGATTACTTTCACATATCCTATGATTCTCCAGCCTGACTACAAATTAAATCAAAGAACACCAAGCCATTGCCAATGTCCATACTACACATTATGGACCATACCATTAAGACCTGGAAGAGAACTGAAAAACAAAGTAACTGATCCCTTAGTATCACTTTCAGAAGCCCAATCCAGAGTAGCCAGTGTGCTCATATATAGCTAAACACCCATCTTTCTGTGGAAACTGAATCAATGCAGGAACATGGTCAATTTCTATGAATAGAGGATCCGTGTTTAACTCCCTGGGTACTATGGGGGAAAGCTGCTTCTGCAACCATATCAAAATCAGCAAAATAATTAAAATCCCACAGAGTGCTGAAGGCAGTAATACAGGACATTAGACCAGAACCAATCTACAGTATATATAACTGTATCCCCAGTAAAATAATAGCTTCAAATATTTACCAGAAACTTATGAAACACCACATCACCTTCACAAAGATCTAATAGGAAAAAGGAAAGAAGAACTGGGAATGATTTTTTTTTGCCATGGTTGCTGGGATAACACATGGCAATATTGCTTTGGGTTGACCAGAGTGGACAAAACAAAAACTACTCAGTATAATATTCTAAATAGAACCTACTGGAGGCCATTTAAATTATTCAAGATGAATTAGCTGACAGACAGGAGCTGTAACTGGGATGTAACTGGGAAAATACTGGTTGCAAACACATTCTTGCGGAGAGCAGGTCTTGTCTTTTGAAATAGCTTGGAATAACATATTCTTGCTTTTCAAAAAACGCTGTCTGTATGGTTGAAAAAGAAACATATTTGATGGACCCCATTTGGGGCAGGACTTAACATAATTAAAAATAGGGTAGGGTGTGGTCATAGGACTAGTGTTAAAGTGACTCTTTAAAGTGGCTCACTTTAATGGTCAGGCCAACTATCGGACAAAATCTTCAAAAATAAAAGTAAAAAAATGACACGGATAAAATTACTATTATTCAAATTATTATAATTCATAGAATGTCTCTAAGAACATCTCTGATTTGGCATTAAAAAAACCAAACACTGTGCCTTTTAGTCCAAGGTTAGTTCCACACAATTGATGTTATGTGTTTGTATACTGCCTTGCTAAAGGCAGTGAACGGGAAAGTACCTGTATTCCCCTTCATTACATTTTTTCATCTCTTTATTCTTTTTTCAACAATTCCTCTCACTTGTTGACCTCACGTATAAATTCAAATCGACCAATCTGGCAAGTAAATGCATTTTAACCATAGACTCCTGTAGCATTGTTTTGGTTGGCTACGTTGCTGTTATGTTTGCATTTTTGTTATGTGAGCATCAGTATTTACGCTACTGCATGTTTATCGTGTTTTTGGTGATGTGGAGGAGTAGCGCTTTGTTGCCTGAGTCAGTATCATCTCAATTGAGCCCCTCCCCCATTCATACCTAATAGTGATACCGTACTTGCCACTATTGGTAACCCACACGGAGCGGACTGGAAGCAGATGTCCTTTTGTCCAATAAAGACAGCAAACCTGACAAGGCCTATGAAAGCGTGCATTCCACGCGTCGGCAGGGGACGACTGCAGCTGTGACTTCGGGCGACGGTTACCGTAGTTGGCGACGGCCCTCTTATGCGTCACATGCCACAGTTTGTTCACTGTTGTGGTACAGCGAGGCAGCTGTTGCTAACACACTCTGAAGCAGGTGAATAACGAGAAGCAGGGGTCAAGGGTGGCTGATAATCAAATGAGATTGATGTGCATTTTACCTTCAGCAAAACCAACATCACTCCCACTCCTTTCCTTCCTGTCACACACCAGTGTGTCTCATTTCCCTGAACAGGTCTGCAGACAAATAGCACAAGTCTGCTCAGCCAGTACGTTTTTCACTCATAAACACAGTCCTTTTCCCCCAAGAAAACTTGATGATAGGCCTATACGTGTAGCAACACTTATCAACTGAGATACATACGTGTGCATGTATGTGTACATACATATTCATTCTCAGATGTATTCACACATATCTGTGTGTGTGTGTGTCTGTAGAGGCAGCTCCCTCAGAATGTATGTGTTGTTTCATTTTTGTATATGTTTAATTTAGGACTAAATGCACACGCCTTCCTATTCCTTACTGGTGTGTATTTGCTTGCTATTTAATGCATGTATTTTACATAATAAATGCAATAAATGGCACATCAGATGAATTCTACTGTATCAGTTTGGTCACATTCATTCGCAGAAAACTTTACTTTGTTTTAATCTTGAGAAGAATCACACAGGTCATTCACTGAAATGATGTCAAGCACCAAGTGATTAGCAACTCATTATGCATTTTCAATTGATCTGATTTTAAGGAGATTAAAAAAGCTAAACTGCTGGTTGCAGGAAGTGGTGGGCGATGTGTGCACCGGAAGTAGCTGAATGATTTTAGCACTGTTGAGTGCGGTAAATAAGACTCATGCATTCGACTGTTTGCTTTCCCTTTTGAAATGTCATTTGAGGGAAACTCTGACATGGAATTCACCCTCTTGGTTTTTCCTCCTTGATGGATGCCGTGCTCAGCAACACACTGCGGATGTTACCATGCATAGCGGGCCTCAGCTATGGATAAGATGACGTAACGCAGGACGAAAGAGCCCACTTCCTATTGGGCACACGGGTGGCTCGTGATAACAAGTCAAGGAGGCATCAGGCGAGACCGCCCATAGTGGAAAAAATGCAGAGCCCTGGGAAATCTGCAATGCATAACAAAACCCAGTGCAAGCTATGGCTTTTCTTCATGCAGCGAGACTTAAACCACAGCTCTGAATGGAAAGCTCCCCATTTGTATCAGCTCCTCCCCCTCACTCCTGCTCAGCCCCCGGTGTATCATTCGACAGCCCCTCCGCAAATGAGAGAGTTCTCTTTGTCAGGTTCTCACTGGAGCCCACAGAGCCAGCAAGCCTGCTTTCCATTGGCTGGCTCCTGCAACTGTTTTTTGTCCATATTTGGCAATGTCTAAGCCTCATCTTCGGTAAGTTCGGGGGGAACAACGGCGCACGCCGTTAACAACGGCGCGTCGGACTCCTGCAGCGTTCACCCTTTTCCCTTGCTCGGTTTCTGTTTTGTTTTGTTTTACGGTCTGAGCAAATAAGACAAGTGAGCGAGCAAAAGGGAGTGTCTCCTTCCCCCGCAAAAAAAGTTAATTTCTCCTCTCTGTGAATTTTCATTATAATTAACTTGGCAATGCAAGCTAAAGACAAGATGGGCCTCAGATAGCCCACATTATCTCAGTATGAGAATCAACACCGCCCAGCAGACTCCCACAGGCCCTGCGCTTAGCACTCAGCGCACGGTTTCAGTACACAACATGCTGCATGTGAGGTTTTTTTCAAAAGCTTCTTGAGCAACTTCTTTTGCTTTGTGCCCCTGTGAGCACAGGAGTCCATGAGTTTCATCTCTGTAGCCGGGTGGAGGAGGAGGTGATGCCCTTTACACAGTGGTGCAGCCTGTCAGAGTGAAAATTAAACAAGACCTGCTGACCTGGGGAAGCGTCTGTTCATTTAACCTGTCAATATCTCATACTATTCATGGTAACAGCAGTTGGAAAGCTGTCTGAAATTCTGCACTAAAGCAGTTATGAACGTCTGGTCTGTTATGTATCATGAGGCATTCACAAAAAGATGAAGAATTTATAAAAAAGCAGAATTCAATCTAATACAGCGTTGTTTGACAGGCTGTCAGGAAAGCAAAAAAAACCCTCTTTTCCTCCTGTGAGAAGCAGGGTCTTTTGCTTCTTCCCTCAAACTGAAAGCAAAGCCCACATTGGACGTGCATGCCACTGGATGAGGTAATTGTCTGAATCATTGTGAAATACCTTCTTTTTCCAGGAAATTTAAGGGGGCTCTTTTATAATCTTACCTGTCTAAAAAAAATTGAGGATTACTGTGTATGTATCTTCTTCTGCGTGAAAGCCAAATGATAAGATTATTTAAATGGAAAGGCAAAATGAATGGCAACCTTTAAGGCTTGTGAAGGGAAGACGAGGAGCATCACAGTACTAGAAAATCTAAGCAGCTAAAAACTGAATAGCCCAGAGTGCAGGGCTGAAAATAGCATATACTGACCTCTCAGATTCCTGTACAGTGGTGGCTTCATGCCAGTTTACACTACATTTACATCAGTGTGCCATGCATAACCCTACAGTATGCAATTCCCCTACCTGGAAGCTGACTACCTATTGTATTAGCTAGCGAAGACAAGTGAAATAAATACCCTCACCATCACACTATCATAACTTTTGGAGCGTTGTTATGTTAGAAATAAAATCGGGTAAATAAAGAAAGCAGATCTTTCTGGAGGCTGGGGAGGCTGCTACGAGTTAGTGGGAACGGAGAGAGGGAGGTTGTGTCGTTGGATGGGGAGGGGAAGTGGCTGTCTGTGGAGATAAGGTCTGCCTGCAGAGGCAGTGTGGCCTCTCCAGGCCCGTGCCCTCTCACACAAGTGCCGAGCACCCGCTCACAGAGTGCTTCCTCCCGCAGCCGCCCGAACCCTGTCCCGTCTTTCCCCGCCACTGTCCCCTGCCAGCTTCCCTCTCTCTCTCTCTCTCTCTCTCTCTCCCTCTCCATTCTCATTTCATTCACAGGCCACGTAATCACCGCCCTCGATGGCCCCATCTTTGTGGCGGAAGCCGGTGACATTTCCAAATTGGATTATTTTTATTGTCACAAATTTACATGAACATAATTACATATTATAATGATGAATAACTTCTGAAGATTTCAAGGAGTTATTTTTATGACTTGGGGTCAGTACATTGTCAGCCTCTGTCTGTCCAGCAGTCAGTTAGGCTATTACACAACAGTAGATTATACTAGTGTATTTACAATGCCGTTGGTCAGATTGATCTCTGGAAGTTGGAGAAATTGTCAGTTTTCATAATAGCTAAACACAATTTCTGCTGGCTCTAAATAATACACACTACACTGTATTGACTACAGTAGCACTCTACACTGGACTGGAAATGACACCAAAAGGCTGGAGTCTCAAATCTACGATGGGCCACTGTTGTAGTAATTCAGCATGTATATGTGTATGTATATACATGTTCATGTCAGTGTACGGACAGCGGCACTTTTTTGTTGTTTTGGCCCCTTACTCTCTTTGGATTTGAAAAAATATGGTGTTTATGAGGGTGAAGTGCAGACTATCATATTTAATTTGGA
This sequence comes from Megalops cyprinoides, assembly GCF_013368585.1. Classification (NCBI taxonomy): domain Eukaryota; kingdom Metazoa; phylum Chordata; class Actinopteri; order Elopiformes; family Megalopidae; genus Megalops; species Megalops cyprinoides. Next base: position 12,062,137 of record NC_050585.1, on the reverse strand, counting down.
GGTATTTTAATCCATACCAGATGAGCTGTTTAGAAATTACAGCACATTTTGTATATAGCCCCTCCATATAAAATACTAAATGGTTTTGGACAGATTAACAATTCAGTTCAATAAGGGGTCATGGTTAGTACTTGGTTGCATATCTTTTGCATGCAATGGCTGCATGGAGTCTGTGACTCTTCGCATACCTAGCTTCTGGTGAGTCTCTGCTCCCTAGGTGCTGGGTATCTTACCTAGTGAAGCTCTACCAGGCCTCTACTGTAGCCATCTTCAGTTTCTGCTTGTGTAGGGGGACTTTCGCTTTCAGTCTTGCTTTAGCATGCACAGTTCAATTCAGATCATATTTTGACTGCTTTTGGCTGCTTTTTGTTCTTTTCCCTCTCCAAATGATTCCACACGGCTTCAATTATGTTGAGGGTGAGGCTCACAGGTGATCAGTGTAATATTGTGAGTGTTATATGTGAAGACTTGCGCTGTCAGTAGGTCTTAATTGTGTTTGGGGTCATTATCGTACTGACAGATAAAATTTTGGCCAATCAGTCATTTTACAGGTACCTGCAGGTACCGCATAATGAATCAAGATCTGTTTCTATTTCTCAGCATTATAATTCCATCAATTTTAATCAGATCCCCTACACCGTTGGCTGAAATGCACCCACAGACCATGACAAGGGCATCAATGTGTTTCCCGCCAACTCCTCTTCTGATATACTGGTGTATTTGTGGACCAAAAATTTCAAATTTGGACTCATTGCTCCATAAGTCCTGCTGCCATTGGCTGTTGCTCCATACTTTCTGGTCTTTTGTGTACTGTACTATCTTTTCTGCTTGTTGCATTTCAAAAAGAATGTTTTTTAGCTGCAACGCACACCAAGGCCATTTCTTGTAAGAGTTCTTCTCATGGTGAAAGCATGTGCCAGACCAGTAACCAGACAGTACGGTGCCAGATGACTCTGCCACATGCAAAGCAAGCACTTGACTGGATTTCCTTCCATCCCATAAGAAAGTGACCTTTAAGTACTGGTCATGCAGATGCAGGCAACTTCCCTGCGTTTTCTGTCTTAAACTTGCCCGTTTTCTTCATATTTTTTAATGACAGCTTGAACATCACATCTTGAAAATCTGCTTAGATGGGCTATTGCTTGCTGAGAATCGCCCTGAAGATGCAAATTATGATTTTATGTCTGTCAAACTGTGTTAGCTTAACCATTTCCAAACCTCTCCTTGAGGCAGCTCAGCCAGAAAGAAATTCCTGTTGCACTTATGTTTATTTGTATTTATTCCACTGTTATTTAGTGTTTTTCTGACAAAATATATTATACAAATATAAATATAATTATCTTGGGTGGGCTAAAACTTTTTCACAGTACTGTGTATATATATAATTCTTTCATCACCCAGGCTTATCCAGGGTGTGGAATAGCATATGTTTTAATGCTGCTCCCCACAGGGGGTGTATCAGTAAATCTCATGTCTATGTCATGTCTTATCCAGGGTGATGCTGAGATTGGGGGGATTTTGGGGGAAGGGAGCTCATAGAAAACATCACTAGACCTACTTTGACATTGGTCCCATCTATGGTCCTCAATATGGTTATGTATAGCAAGCAAGTAAGCTTTAATTCTTGTCATTTTAGCCATATTCATCCAAAGACATGTGACATGTATTTATACACATTTCAGTGTGTCTGTAGATATTTATGTCAATCTCTGCTCTGATTTCTCAGCATTGATAAAGATTGCTGTTCGCTTTAGTTAGGGAGGGGATTGGTATTATGGTATGAAGGTGATTAAATTAAGCTACCATCAGCTCTCTGGGTGATACGATCAGACTGTTTTGGGAGTATTTTGCTGTAGCAGTGAATCTCTCTTCTTTTTAATTAGCACCTTTTTAAGGGTAATATCAAGAGAATTGCAAGTATGTGCTTGATGAAATCCATGAGGCAAGCATCATGGTCCAGCAATGTTAGCACACAAGGCATTTGTGAACTACATAAAAACATACAGATGAATACAGTTAAGGACTTCTGGCATAATATTCCACCAAGTGACAATAACTCAACTGAAACCAAAAACAAACCAGCTGATGTTTTTGATATAACCACACGGCCAAATAAGCAACAGTCCCAAATTTGTCATCATACTATCAAGAGTTCACATCCATTTGGCCATTCTGTAGTAATTTAGGACTTTAAAATTGTTTAATCCATTTGAACAAGCATAAGACAGGCACTGAATATTATCAGCTGAACTGAAGGATGATAGACCAAGATCTAAACAAACTATACAGCACTTTGTCCTCACTCCTGAGAGACAATTTTGACCGTGTTATGACTTCTTACAAAATAATACAAGTTTCACTGTTGATTTACAAAAATTGCTCTGCCAGAAGTAAAAATGGCCCACCATCATCAGGTTAGCCGTTGGTGGTTAATACCAGTCATGTAACAGTGCTGGTGTAAGTGTTTTCGTATTGGACTGGGAATTGAAACTTCTCTGGCCTTTCTGATTTTGAAAAAAAGTTAGCACCTTTCCAAGACTCAAACACACAATTGATATGAAGCGCTAAAAATGTAGCGGCAGGTTGCAGATCCACAACTGTGTTTTTTCTTCGTTCAGGTGCTAACTGGTGAACTCATGCAAAAAAACCAACTTACACCATCAAATGAGTTTTTTTTGTTCTTCTCGTAGCCTGGTGCACTCCACCCCTCCCCCACTTCCTCCTCTTGTAGCTGAGCATAACTCTGAGGTTATGGTTGCTTAGACAACGGAGCAATTCCCCCCCCCCCCCCCCAAAAGCCAGCATAAAGTTTCAGCTGTGGCTATCGTGAAGTTTGCTTCTTCTGCTGTTGAAGTGTTAAAGGGGTCACAGGAAGAAAAGCAGCTTTTCTTGATACTGGGGAAACTCTACAGACCAGAATAAATATAATTATTAATCCTGTTTAGGCAGTCCTTTTTGCAAACTAGTGTTTTGTTTTTCTGTCAGGACTCTGGGTTTAAAAAAAAAAAGATTGTGGACATTTTCTTCTTCATTGTTTTCACTGTATTATATCCATTTTTATTTTGGTGGAAACCTGAAACATGTTTTCAAGACAGGAAAGTGAAATAGTAGACTGTTGTGTGGACATTTGACTTGGACCAGCACTGAAAATTTTGAGATCATGCTATCTCAAAAATAACCCAGATGTTTAACCGCACTTGCATGGTTTTAATATTACTGGCCCAGTTTGTCTCCACCGCTACTTATTGTTTGCAAACCCACTAGCCACTTGCCTTTGCCAAGTAATGGGTTCCTCTCCATTTTTGGGACTTAGTAGTTAGCTAGCTAGCTAATATCTCACAGCAAAGATAACTATTAAACTAAAAACAGTAAAGTTTGTTAGCTTGTTAGCCACCTGCAGAACATGGGTAAATATGTGGAATATGACAGTGGGTACGTGTAGAAAGGCAAAAAGAAAAGATGTCCTTCTGAATGCATGCCTAATGTACTGGTTAGAACACAATAAGTAATGTGCCATTTTGACTCCAAGGCACCCCCTGTTCGGATTTGATTCTGCCATTTAATACACACAAATGTATAGCCTTTGTTACACAAGCCTATATGAGGGCTTCATGATGCACTTCAACTTTTGTGCATTTTAAATACAAAAAGTATTTATAAAGTATGAAAGTATATATGATGCTGCCACATCAATTAAGTAGAATGTATCAGGTGCTGGTGTGGAGAGAAGAAGCTGTTTCTGTAGAATTGTTTGAAGTTTCAAGGTTAATTTGCACTCTTCCCTCTTCCTTACTCATAGGCCACCACTCCCAGCAGTTCTTTTAATTCTGAAAAGAAGAATGAGGCACAGGTTAAAACTGCAGTGTTCATACAGGAAATAACATTTATGTTTTTTTCAGTATAGGTACTTCCTGAACAAGCTCTATCGGCCAAAACATCTCTGCACTTCTGCCTCTCTTCTCCTGCCAGACTGTTGAGCACCTTTTTCATGCTATAGGTCACGTAGCAGAAGACCGTTTGTTATTAAAAAATGTATACCTTACCTTTGGCCGATGCCATTTCATCTGGTAAAGAAATTCCAGCTCTATGTGGTACAGTTTAAATTCTTTACCTGTGTTACCCTAGTATAGGTACTTAATGTAGTGAATGCATGAAGCCTAGTTATAAATATTCACCATCATTTGTAATAAGACTTCCATTATTGGTGACGCTATTGGAGGCAAATTCACTGCTAGGCTGCATCAGCTCTGCTTGTCTCTGAGCCCTTTTCAGTGTAATTTTAATTGCAGTAAAAGCAATACATTATTAAGAACTCCATACAAGTCAGTTTTGATTCATGTGAATTGAAAATGAAGACGATTAACAGTTTATTTGTTATTAATTTACACTTGTAGTCTATCCATCTGCCCCATTGAGGATTTCTTTGGGATTGAAGATGTATCATTAAATTGCTGTCATATAAGATTTCCTTTCACAGAAAAAAAAAGTTTAATAAGGGGAGGTAACTCCCTTTCTTCAAAGAAAGGGAATAAAATAACAAAATATTTCATGGGCCTGCACACAAAGTGATGTATATATAATGGGCTTGGCTCACTGAAGAACACTGTATGTTGAAACAGATACAACTTATGCATTACAATAATATTTTCACATACTAGAACCCCATATAAATTTATTCTACAAAAGTACACTTCCTTCTTCTAAATATAGCTGGGCAGTGATGTGTGAGAAGCCAGAGAATAGCAGCTCTAGCTTTTGTCACAATCTTTGACAGCTCTGCAGGCCGGGCTGATGAAATGTCCGGCCCAACAGATTTGGAAATAGCCACACAGTGAAATCTTCCAAAGGGCTGGAGATACTTGGGTCTCCAACAAACCTTCCTGTCATTTCGCAGAGCTCGCCATGTCTACTCAGTCAAACTGATATACCAGTATATCTGCATTTCTCAGAGACAGTTTACATTTTCATGCAAAACAGAGGCCTTGACTGCACTCCTTTGATAAATATGCTTGGACTTTAGCCTACTTACCTGTATGCCCAGTCAGCTTGACCCTAGTTTTTAAAAGTTGCTTTCCAGTGAAGATGTGACCGTTGACTTAGAAAAAAAAATTACTGGTGTTTCAGTCAACTGCTAAAGTTTCACAACAGTAACAAACCTCAGTGATCTTCATGCACACCAGCTTTTGGAGAATCCCATGAAATGGCATTCATCCATTGTTAAACCACATGCATTCAATTTCATATGATCTTCCTTGGGCATCACTATCAGTCACAGCTGTGAGGCTGTATCAAAGTAACAATGCAATATTTTCGCTATTGTTTGTTATTTTTGCTATTGAAGTGCCAAACACATACTATTGTCTACTGAAAAACACGTAACATGTATAAAACATGTAACATGTATTAAAGCAAAGATGAGTTTGGGCCTAAGATCTCTTAGATCAGAAAACTGAGGAAGGGCTGAATTCAGCCTAGTCCCCGAACGTGACAATTCAAGCTTCAACATTTCCATGTTCAAAAGTGCTTGAAGTTCGACAGGTGAGAATTTGGCGGGCTTCTCAATACCCCATTTATTTCATTTTCTCCAAAATCTCATGTTTCCAGTTGACTACATGCCCATAAAAGGGGAGCGTGCGTGTCTGCAGTCACTGTATCACGCTTGGCCCAGTAGGCGTGGGGTTGTATGTGAGAGCAAGCCTGCGACTGTTAAACCTCTTCCTGTGGTTTGCACCACGTGGCCGAGAGGGGGTTAAAAAGGAGACAGATTCTCCTTCTGAGATCCATTTCTTCAGGGACAGACAGGAGACAGTTGGTAAGACCATTGGACACCGTGTCCTTTAATTAAGAGAAAAAAATTGAACTAATGAACGAAATAGCAATGTCTTCATTTAGCTATCATTTAGCGTTTAGCATTGGTGCTTCATACTTCAAAACTTTGTTAAAGGTTTCGAAAAGATCTAATAGGATGGGTAGAAAATTTTAAAGTTTTACTCATATTACCAAAATATTAGACTTTTTGAAAATTGTGATATTAAAAATGTGAAAATGTTAATTATATTGTCTTGTAGACAACAGAGACGAGTCATTGGCAACTGTTTTCCTTATAGTCGAACCTGAAAGAAAAACAGGAATCTGTGTTAGTACTTCTATATGCATTTATCGTTTGAAAAATGTTAAGAACCAGAACATGTGCATGCACATGGATTTTTTACTTGCTATGAGGTAAGTTCAGGTTTTACCAGCTAGTTTTCTTTCTCAAGGTTTAAAATATTTATCTTTGCTTTTTACCAAAATAGAAATACCTTTTATAAATTGACCATTTCTGTATCTCCATCACTTTTTAACAAGAAAGCGTGGGAAATAGATTTGAAATCTATACTTATATATTTATATATCTATACATGTTCTGTTAGAATAAGAAAATATTGCTGAATACACCAGTTTTATGTGTTCTGTAAAAGAAAACGCTTACTCACGCAAGACAAGATGGCTCCCATATAAGAACCAGTTCCGGGCAGACAGTGTCTCCAAGTACTGATCCAGGATCCGCTAACCTTACTCTAATTCTAGCTCCTGCCATTTTGTGAATCTGATCTTGGGTCAGTTCTTGGGATGCCATAAAACCACATTTGGATGTGGAAGGGAAGAAGTTGAATATCTTTTCACTACAGTGGCATTCATTTGCTTTAATTATTAAAAAGAAAATTCATTCTTCAGATGTAGCTATTTCAGCCATTCAGTCTAACCAGTGCAAATATTGTACAGTATCTGTGGTGATTGGTTAAAATGCAGTCTGAAAATACCCATGAAACTGTTCCTCTTTAGACGCCATGTTTTCCTGTTATTGACTACGTCTGCAACTTTCAATACTATCGTTTTGTAATGATTAATTATAATAAATGTATGGCTAACCAGCAAGTCTAGTAAAAACGCCTGAATGAACATTTTAATTTCTTCCTAGCTAATTTTATTCTCTGAGCTATACATTATTTAGGGTAAGCAGCCATTGATTATGAAACACCAGAGATGAATTTGTTGTTCTGCCATTAGATGCAGTAATAAAGGTAGTCCTGTGTGATTTGACCGAGGCAAAGTTTTAGCAAGTGAATTTTACTGTTGTGCATTTGTTACTGCTTTAATTGTGACAGTGGGAAGTTGGGGGTGGGGGATAATGCCATGGTTGTATTGAGGAGGGGCTACAACGCGAGTTGAAGAAATGGAGGCAACGTGGACCAGCGGAAGTACAGTGCAGTCATCCATAAAGTAGAAAGCACTACTAAACTCCACTGCACAGTGTAGTGTTTCCTACTTTATGGATGAGTGTACTGTTGGCTACTGTGAAAATGGCCGAGGCGTACAAACCACAGAAGAAAAAGAGGAAGACGCTTTGTTTTAGACGCGCGTGCACGACTCATGGTGTCGCCCTCTGCAGGCCACATGGGCTGTGTGCGCAGGACAAAACAAAGCCTCGCTAATCTTTATGTTGCACTTGTGCTAAACACTGTCTTAAGATTCATTTTGTATGAATGGTAAAGCTGCTTTCCATCTGATAAATCTTGCCATACTTACATGCTGTACTGGTCTATGTACTTAATCACTGTGATGTAATGTTTCATGCTATCGCGAATAAAAATCAATTAAACCCAAGATGTGTATTTTGTCATAAAGATGGGGAAAATGGTTAGTGACCATTGGCTGAATTATCTTCATACGTCCCTGCTTCCTTTGGGTTGCTGTGGCTCGGGGTAGGTGGTATGAGAAGGTGGGGCAGAGGAGGGGAAAAGGCAGGCCTTATCTTACAGCTACCAAACGCCTGTGACAAGCAGAGGCACTAACTTGATCAAGCTACTGCTTTTTATCAAGATTGCCACTAAAGAATCAATTTACTGCTTTTGGCAGGGAAAGAGCAGGGTTGTGCACATATTTAAAACCATTGCTTTAACTTTCTTAGGAAGATATAATTCAGCTTTCTCGACTGTTCAGATTTTGGCTCACAAGTGTCACATATTCTCCTACTAAATGGTAACGTAGCTAGGGTGCAAATATACTGATTGTAGCCTTTTTGACTTAATGGATTATTTTACATCTGAATCTGGTGAAGTAGGGAACTACAGCAGATAAAGGGAGAGGAAACACGGGGAAATAGAGGGAAACCCTCATATACACACACACGCACGCACGCACGCACACACACACACACACACACACACATACGCACATGCAAACGCACAATATAACACAAACTGCCCTTTTATTACAACCATGTTGCCATTTTTTGTGAAAATATACTTTATTCCTGTAAAAAGGTTGATTCCATACTCAAAGAAATCTTCACGCTTTCAAGTCGGCTCCTCTAATTCCACGGTTACTGTTTCTCAATCCAACACTGCTTTTCAAGAAAACATGCAAAAAACTGATAAACAATAACAAAAAATGATCATATTTACACATAAGCTTCCAAAACAGGTAATAAAAACCTTGATATACAAAAAAAAATCAAACCTTCTGTTTTAAAAAGACCATATACAGCAGTAAGGAATGCTTTCCACTGTATAAAAGTACCAACCTCATAGACAAAGCCCAACGGCGATTCATACACTGTACATTATATACAGCTCTAACTGCTGCTTCTCACATGTTCCTTACTTGGCTAACATTTGCATTAATCAACCATACCAAAAATGCAAACAAAATGCCAGATACCTCTATAAATACATAATACATGTAACAAATAAGGCAGAATATGGGTTTTACATTATGCATGCAGTTAATATAGGTATAGTGTAAACAATAAATTAAGACTAAAAGAGGTCATATAAGGCTATATATATATATAAAACTCTTGCCTAGCGTACTTCCTAACAGTGAAGTCCTGTTTAAACAGCAGTGCAGAGCCTACACTTACAGTAATTGGGCCAGTTTGGCTGGTACATTCCTAAAGCCACAATAACAAGGAAACCGCCTAGTGCCTAGTGACTAGTGACTAGAGAGCAGTTTTGGGAGCATTACAACTAAAGGCCATGGAGATTGTGAGCGTCAACGGTTTACACGTCAGTAACTTCAAAGTGCATTGTTCCCTTTTTAGCCATTTCAATATTGAGAGTAATACACAAAGTTAAGATCACCTAATCAAGGATCAAACCTAATTAGGGATAAACTGATCATGGCATCTCATGCCACTGACCTCTCAGTAACACTGAAAAAATAAGGGGAAAAACCTAATAAAACATTCATGACATCAGCTACACAAATATACTTCCAGTTCTTGAGTTGCTGACTCTTTGACCTATTTCCCTCACATCTGGTGAGTCACGAGCATCAGAATGTAGTGTTAACACGATGCCTGATCTCCAGCCAACAAAATGATGAGTTAGCTAGCTTAAGTTTGGCAAATGTCCGACTCTAATGAAGTGAGTACAAAGTTTAGGCTAGGTGGTTTAAAAAGCTGTCAATCTACTTAAACCTGAGAGCGTGATTTTGCAAGAGCCCTATCATTTTAAACACAAAAACACACAAAACAGACAACTCAACACTGGGGCACCAATACTAGGGTAAATACTTCCTTAAAATAAATTACTGCATATTATCAAATAAAACATAAATAAATCAACAGCAGGAGAGCTTCTGGTTACTAGTCCATGGGTTGCTGGCCATGTCAGTAATTAACACCTTGTTCAGTCACTGAACACTCTATGGCTAAAGCCGTTTGTCATTTTCACCATTTAAAAACATCTTTGCAGAGACAAACAGGTCACACTCCTAAAACGGAGCCAAAGTAGCCAGACAAATAAATGTAAATGTAAATTCAAAGAGTAAAACAATAACCACTCTGAAGGAAAGAAGAGCGAGACTCTGGCTGACTTCACACTAAGCTAGCTGGACAAACAGCAATGCAGACACGCTAATGGGTGGCAGCAGCGAGAAGTCAACGAGTCACCCCACTGTCATTTCAGCTTCCATCCATCAAAACTCAGAATACAGCAATAAAATACGAGTTCCAAGCAAGTGTTCAGAAAGGCAAAGACAACAGTCTCAGGTTCACGAGCTAACGGTACATCTACACCTAATTAATAACGGGATGCCCCGCCTGCAAACACGACCATCTCTCACACTTAATTCTGGTGGCGAATGCCCATCAATGTCGAGCAGTTTCCAAATATCCACCACTGCCACCCTCCAGTAGATCTTGCAGCTCAGCTGAAAGCTCAAGGTTTTCCTGATTGCAAACTGAGCCTGGCTGTTCAGCTCAGGGACTCTTGGTATGAATGCAGCTACATGTATGTATGTACGTATGTATGTGTGTGCACACTACCATACTGAACATCAAATAACTGAGCAGTGCATTAGGAGTGTGGAATTTCAAACGCCAAAGACATTAAAACACTTATAAAAACACCTTACACGAGAAACATGCAATTACCACTTAGATTAAATCCACTTAAAACTTAACCCCCCCCCACTGAATCCACCTGATAAACTGGAACAAACCAACAGAAGACTAAGGAGAGAATCTCTTCCATTGGGTTTGGGACAACAACAGAGACAGACCATTTGTAGGTCTACTGACAGAGATAAAACACCATAAAAGCATTCCCACGGGCGTTTCGGTACATACAGGATTACACAGCTATAAAACCAATCGTGGCATAATAGGTTGGACCTCTTAATTGCTTATATTATTCATAAATTGTACACAAATATATTTAAGCTTTTGACTTGAGCCTAAATGAGGGTTAAGAATAATATTGAGCCCAACTTGTGGAGTATTTCAAGCAGTTCACAGAGTACAGGAAGTGCACCCAACTTGAGATGCAACCTCACACTCCTGTGTCCTTGATTTTGCTTATCTTAAATTATAAAAAGATCTTCTATAAAAGCATTGAAATGTCAAATGTTAAATAAACTTCAAGTGCTGGAAGGAATCTCCAGAGATGGTAGATGGTAACTCAGAGATGGTAACTCTGAGGGACATTTCCAGTACGCATCTCAGGGAGAAAGTGGTTAGTGTCCTAAATGATCAGCGTTAAACAGCATGAAAAGAATCTTTGAAAAGTGCTTCGGGGTAAAAGGGAAGTGGTCGCTGCTTCAGTCCTTCTTGCTGGATCCCAGCTTTTTGAAGAGCTTCTTCCCTTTGGAGAAGAAGCCCCTCTTCTTCTTGCCTGGGGGGGAGGTGTCTGTCTGCATGGGGCTCTCTGCGGGCAGCGGCTGTGGGGGGGCAGTGCTGGGGGCTGGGTCTGGAGCTGGGGACGGCTCCTCTTCTGTCACCGCTGGGGGTGCGCTCTGCTCCTCCGACACGCTCAGGCTCACCTGAGGGGAATTAAAGACAATGAGCACGATGGCCTCCTCTGTCCTCTCCAGGTCTACTCTCTGTGGTCCCTCTGCGCATGACACGCACTGTATGGTGGCATTGCCTCTTATGTTACGCCTTGTCTTTACTAAGCTGCAGGGCACGGTTAGCCTGAGAAGAACACTACCAAATAGAGAACAACGGAACCCAACGGAAACAGGCACAGACACTTCAGCCACAATGTCAGAGGGTACACTTAACAGCTAACAATCAAGCTGAATGCAGAAAGAAAAAAATCTAATTTCGCTTTGGGAATGTAGAATTGCAACTGAGATTTGAACAGAACAGGGTGACAGTAGAAACTACTTCGCTAAACAAAACTGAGCTCAGATTAAAAAAAAATACACAAACCACTCACCATTCACATCTACTTACCCTTAAGCTTTGTAAACTAAATGTTTGACACTTCATGGTTTTAGTAAGAAATGTAAGGCTATTATTAATGTGAGCATGAGATTTTTGCTCCTATTCTTCTGTTGCAACTTAAATTACTCAATGCAGTGCACAAACATGGAGCAAATGTGACACTACTGTTCCAAGTGATTCACGGAAGAGGGAAAACGGGGAATCTATGATTAGATTGCTGTTCCGAAATCATTGGGTATTGGGTAAGGGAAAAAAGGTAAGAATTTTAACGTGATCTAGTTTCGAATTCAAAAATTGCCTCAGCGGAACAATTTGCCTTTGTAATCAATGAATTGTTTAGCAGTGATTCATGGCAATTGGCTATCTACATTCTAGCCCACTAGTAGGCTATGTTTTCTCTATACAAACACCAATGACACTGTAAAGGCCTTTGCACACCAAGTCCGTATTTTTTGTATGCATTTTTTTAATCCGTCATCCAATAAAAATCGTTAGGCACAGAAACCTTGCACACTGAGTCCGATGCGTTTTATTATTCTATTCGTTGCGAAAATTCGCAGTACGAGACAAAATGGAGTCGTCAAGCAGTGAGGATGATTTTGTGGTCCTTTCACTTCTTCAAAGTAGAAAAAGAAAAAGAAAAAGAAAATGTTGGGTCCATCCAATCCTGAGAATGCGCCAAGAGGAAGGAGAGTTTCACCTGCTGATAAAGGAGCTGCGGAATTATCCCGATCGTTTCCAGGTCTATTTCAGGATGTCAGTGGTCCAGTTTGATACGCTGCTAGCAACACTGGAACCACACATTAAAAAGAAGACCACCAATTTCCGTGATCCAATTGAACAGCGGCTGGCAGTATAGGGGACACACACACAGACACACAGACACACACTTACTTCATGAGGTTAATAGGCAATCCAAATTGTGACATCGGAAAAGTGTTCGCTAGGTGATCAGCCTTTCGACTGGATCCACAGATATTCAGGGAACAGCCTCAAAACGCTGCAACGTACAATACAAAAGGCTTTTGACGGATGTGAAAAAACGCAGAAAGTTGAACCTGTTCCGAGAACTTTAATGACGGACGAAAGTTTCGGAGTCGGTGTGTAAACGTGATTGACACAACGTGAGTCTGTATTTATTTTTAAATGTGCAACAAAATTTCGGACGAAAAATACAGACTTGGTGTGCGAAGGCCTTAAATCCAGTAACTCCTTTCATTGACAAACATCTACCACCTAAGGAGTTAAGCCTATTTGTAGAGTTAAGGGATATGGGATAATGGGAGTCCACGGAACTGCAGAAGATACCCAGCTCTTCAGTCATCAGCTGACCTCCAGCAAAAAGGAGGGCTTGGTCTGATGTCTTATGAGGCCATTATATGATATGAGAACGCAGATTATCTAAGCTCCAGACACACCTGCTATGAGGTGCTCAGCCCAAGCCAAGGAGATACTGCAGTTCCATCTTAAACTGCACATCTGAAAGTTGTGCTTCCTCCATGTGTTGTGCACTTAGACTTAGAGTTCAGCCGTTACATGCCATTGCATCAGAGTGTATTACACCTTTGAGCTTTGAAATGGATATAAGCTTTGTTAAAAGCTTTATGTGAAATGAGAGATAAGATCATCCGTACTGAAGGCACAATGCAAGGTTAAAAAAAAATCCCCAGTGTGATACTGAATATGGAATGTTTGCGTAGGGTTTCAAAAAACACGAGTTCCGCCTGCGGGTCCCTCGTGATATGGCTGTTCTGTAACGGAAGTCTCGAGAGCAATGCTTAATTACAGCATTGCATCTCTACAGTGATAATGCCGATATATATGCCTTTTGCAGCAAGAAGCAGGGACAGCAGCAAAAACAGAGACCTTGCCTGCATGATGACAGTTACGGGCAGATAGCACTACCTTCCCCGTTGAAGCACTCTGAAAGCGAGCACGGCTAGTAACGCACAGCTAATGCACAGCACTCAGGATGATAGGGGCTGTCTGAGCTGGAGTCTGGAGGCCAAGAAATCCGCAGGGATCAGGGCCAAGGCCCATTCAGACACACTGCTGGGTATCTTCTCTAGTGAAAGACTTACACTTTAGGCTTTGAATGCACACTGAGTCTCCGCCTGAACCTCTGCAAGGTCATTCAGGAACAAAGGAGGATAAAAAACGCAGAAGGAATGAAAGAAAAATAACACAAAATGGCAGGCGTCAGCAAAATAAGGAGAGCTCATGCAATGTTAATGCTGTCCGGGGAAAGAGGAGCAGAATAAGAGGAAACGGCACATTCTACCTCAGGTCAAAAATGTTACAACGGGAATCATATACTTCATATACGTAAAAAATTAGCTCCCAGTAGAACTACACTGCTCTCAGGTAGCATGTACCTTCTGTATCGATATTTTCCAAAAACAACAGGAAGCTCTTGTCAACAGAAGTGCTAATGCTTAACTTTGCGTTACTACACAACACGGTGTCCTTGACAAGTACACAAACTGACTTTAATGTCAACATAAGAGGAACACGGTGTACCAACAGATAAAGTTCTGCAAAGAAAACAGTGTTCTTTCTACCTGGGACTCTCGCCTGCTCTCCGATGTCCCCAGGTCTACCGCGGCACCCCCAGCGGCCTCGTCCCCAGCTTCGGGCAGGGCCTGCAGGAAGTTTGATGGCACCAGACCTTTCTGACCATTTAGGTCTCCCTGGAATCATGCGACATTCACCATCAGAATGCAAAGCGTGACACCGGCGAATCAGTCCGTCAAGTTAAAAGGAGGGCACTGAAGAGCCAATGCAGTGGCCTCTGGAGAATGAGAGTGCACACTTACATAAAAGAATCCGTCATCATCCATGTCCCCAAACACATATATAACATCCCCTGCGCTGAATGTCAGCTCAGCCTGCAGGCAGAGACAGAGGGGGATGTCAGCATTTTCAACACAGGGTCCATCACACAGAGAGACAAAGAGAGAGCACATGGTCTCTAGAGAGCACAGCTAAGGTACAGTGACCCTTTGAAGGCACACAGTGCAAGGCAGTGCGAGGTCATGTGACCAGGCCTACTGGTCATGTCTGATTTCTACAGTGTCTTGAAGTGTTTCACTGAAAGTGTGTCAGGTAGGAACCTGACTCCTGTGGCTAGGAGTTTCGTGGGAGCCCGTGTGACACGGTGGCCTGTGACTAGCTGTGGAGCCTGAGCGGTCACCTCGATGTCGGCATTGGGGGAGCTCTCCCGGGGGTCGTAATCGAAGACGGCCACCATTCGCCGTGGGACCTGGCTCTGGGGCGCAGGGGGAGGCTGGCTGAAACCTGTCAACAACAATGCAATCAGCCCCCAGGCATACAGTGACACCAGACTGGAGAGTGTCATTAACCACCTACTGCTGGCCATGGAGACGGGCAGGCATGCGCTATAGCTATGTGATAGGCAGATTTCAGTGTGTAGTGACATGGGTACGGCTCAGCAGAGACTGTCTGTAATCATTCTTGAGTCTGAATCCACCTGGGATTACTTTTCCTCAACTCACAAACCGCCTTAAGCCATTCTGAATTCATATACACTACATTAGCATAAATGCCCTATGGGAGGAACACAGCAAAACTGTCTTATAGAAACCCAGGGGAAGGAGGGGCTTTGGCCCCAGTCAGGAAGGCACTGCACACCATCATACTGAGTGTAAGCATGCAACTGTGTTGCATTGACTGCAGCCAGTAGACAAACCTGGAAAATAAAGACATGGGGAAAAAAAATCATGCGGTCATTAATAACATGCAGCATCAAGGAGAGTGGGGAGGCTGGTGGTGAGTGAACACAAAGCATTCTGGGATCCCTGCAGCCATGGGCAGGGGCCCACTACAATGGGATGGGGAGTAGTTAGAGAGATGCCCATAACAACATGCACAAGGAGGATTAGTGTTTCATTCCAGGAAACTTGTCACAAACATGCAGAGAGCGAAATTATTTCATGTTTCGTGCTGCTTTTGGAGGGCTGTGAAGCCACAGCAGAGAGGGAAGGAAAGGCTCCTAACCTCTGCTCGAGTCTACACTGTCCTCCCAGACGCCAGCGGATTCGGCTGAAAGAGGAGAGGAGAGACAGAGGCTTGTTAGGGTTAGCCCTGGTCCTCTTGCCGTGCACACACAGAACAAGCCCAAAACTGTCCCAAGGTAAAGCAGCCGGAGGCCACGTGGCTGTCACACACAGAAAGAGGACAAAGGCACGGATGTAGCAGACCAGAGGGGAGACTTTGCTGGGATTGCTGAAAATGACAATAATCCTACTGTACCTTTCATTCTCTCACACTGCCAGATAGTAAGAAGGCTACAGGTTAAATACAATCATAACTGGTAACCTGACACTAAAAAGGCTGAACTGTCAATCAGACCTACATATGTAAAACACACAAAATGTTTCAGGGTTTAAAAATCTCATCTGACAGCGTGTACAGCAATCTTTTGTAACTGACAAAATGCTGAAGGCATGAGAATAACTGCACTAGCATAAAGATTACACCAAATCTGTATGTATACAGTAATGGCAGGCACAAGATGTTTGCACACTAATCTTTAACACGACCCTTCACTTTCCTAGAAAATTACACATCATTCAGTGAGGGATTTTCTGCGGCAGATCATTTACTTTGCGCAGACATGTAAAACAGCAAGGGCTGCTCTAGTCTCATAATCTCCCAATCGCAACAAAAAGACCCTTCTGGCCAACACGCAGGCAGGAGAGGGCGAGAGAGCGAGAGAGCAAGAGAGAGAGATGGAGAGAGAGAGAGAGAGAGGAGAGAGATAGAGAGAGCCAAACGGAGGGAGAGGAAAACAGAGCGAGCAGCGAGACACACCTTTCTTGGTTCGTCTAGGTTTCGGCGGCGGAACAGGGCGACGCGGAAGCTGTGCATGTGAACGAGTGCCTTTATGGAATTTAAAAACAAAATAAATAAATAAAAAAAAAGAAACAGAGGATGGAAAATAAAGGGGAACGAAGAAGCAGAACCAGACAGGAGGCAAGAACACGAACGGAACAGAAAAGGCCCAAGAAACAGGAGGGGGAGAAACGCAATTAAAACCATGGAGAGCAGAACGGCAGTGACACAGGCGGAGAGTGGAGAGGGTTATAACACCTGCAGAGAGAAGTCAGGGACTGAGGAAAAGAAAACGCAACAGACTGGATGATCAGCAGCTTTGCCCCCCCGGGGGCAATCCTGCAGATCCTCGTGGCCAATGCAGACAGGATGTCTTAGGAAAAACAAAAAAACAACAGCAAAAAACCCAAAACAAAAACCTATATATTTTCTTGGCCGTCCAATTCAAAGTGTTACATAAAATTCACCACCACAAAAGAAAAGCCAAAATGTGCTGCAGAAGCTGGAATGATCATGGTTTCCTAAAAATAGAACCATGACACACATACAGCCAGCACCTGGGGAAAGCGCCAGGGCATCAGGATTCCGTACCACGCCCAGAGCGCCATTTGCCTCATCTGACTACTGCAGTGTCGGTTCTTTTAGCGCAGCACCGTTTCTGGTTCTCAATCAAAAACTGCTTTTCAGGGAAGTGTACTGAAGAGCTGTTCCCAGAACAGAATATCAAACATTTTCATTTCAATTCAAACACGCCTTTCTGTCCTGAGTCTGACATAACCCCCCACTGCACAGTGTGTATCTTCTGTGTGGCTTGTTGAATTAAAGAATGAAGAAAAAAAAAAAAACAAAACAAAATAGAAAGCAGCTTTCAGCCACTGCCGGTGGTTACGTAACAAGTAACATCTGCTATTGTGTCCTCTTTCACAGTTGCTTTTTGGAAGATGTTTTGGCTTTCTAAATGGCTTTAAGACTTCTTAGCCTGAAAGATCTTAAATACAATTAAATTTTACTTTGTAGTCTGTATCTTGGACCATGGCAGCCCTCCAGTTGGCATCAGGCATGCCATAATCTTTGGGACCAATCTCACATGGTACGAATGCTTGCCGTTTAAACGGACTAAGCTTTGAAACAGTCATTACAGATCATATTATGACAGGAAGTATTAATTTACTGGTCTCAAAAAGGCCTCTGAGTGAATTTGCCACTACAGGTTGCTGTATATTTTTCCTGCTGCATTTTGATCATGACCCATATCTGACACAAGGAGAATGGCTGCTGGATAGTTAGTTAGTCTGTGCTTGTGTTGCCTTGGGTCACCCTGTGCTGGGTATGGCCATGGGTTAGCCTACGCTTGCTTGGCCCTGGGTTTGCTGGAGTTGGGTGTGGTCGCTGGGGTGAGTACCTATTTTCTCCATAGAGGCTTCTGCAGGTAGGAAGCCCTGCAGCAGCAGCTGGTCCTTGGTCTCCTCATCCTCCACCTGGATCTCCGACACCATGTTGCAGGGCACATAGCCGAAGCGACCTCCAGACTCCCCGCGGTAGAAGCCATCAGCGTCTTTTTCACCATACACCTACCAAACACACAAACACACACTGAATGATCACTTCCTGTGTCTTTTTCAGTAAGATAATGAAGTCATACTACACCAGCTTTACTCAAGGAGTCTATAAGCTTGCTCTACACTGTATCATTTGGCTTCCATGACATTAAATTTTGCACATTTTTATTCCGTTATAGTGCTTATTACCTGGAACAAATGACATATAATTAATAATTGGGTCATAAAGAACTACATACAATGCATACAACATACAACTACAACATAGCTCTTGACAGTAACACAAGGGTATACTCCACACCAAAAAGCTGAGCTAATATCTATCAATGTGGATTTTTATTTCTCCTCAAATGTACTAATTAAGTACTACGTTTTAATACCTAATATTTAAACAAAGGAAAAACTCCTGTATTCCTTAACTGCGGAATTTCTCCTTGAAATCATGAAAGGCTACTTCTAACAGTATGTATGGCTACATGCAAGAACAGAGAGCACACCAGGCCTGTGAGAGTGACGTCATGGTGGATGCTGCCCTACCTTTATGATCTGCCCCTCCCTGAAGGGCAGCTCCTCCTCTGCAGCGTCCGGATTGGGCGACATGACGGCGGGGTCGTAGGGGAACAGAGCCACGAAGATGCGCACCTCGCCGTCGGCCGCCGGCCTCTGGGCCTGCAGCCCCTGCTGTGCATCTGCACACAGAAGAAGGAACACCGCCTGTCCCGTCACACCCAGCCCGTGACGCCCCTCTCCTCCCTCCCTGCTGGAGTGTCCTTAAACAGGGTAATGAAGCTAAGCCCCCCTGAGCCTAAACCAGAATGAGCAGCTTGTGGGGGTTCACGCTTCATGGGAGCGTGCGCTGCCCCCCGCTGCGGAGGGAAACCCCCGCGGCCATGGCTACAGGCTGCGCTGTCACCGGCCGCTGCACCTCAGACACTTGGATGGGTCTGAGTAAGCAGTAGCCTACTGGCAACGGTGGGGCGAGGGGATGGGGAAGTCATTAGGGATATGACTCTCAATTAACTTCACTGATGCAGTTGAGGCTTCTAGAGTGAAACACACAAACTTGCATATACACACACACACACTCACACGCACGCACGCACGCACGCACGCACGCACAGGTACGCAAATCAACATTCATCAACTGCCCTTGCACAGAGTAATTAAAACATGCCACGAGGTAATTATAAAAACATACAAAAATATAAATAAATGCCTGTCATGCATTATTTAAATTTCTTCAGTAATTAGGAAGGATAAATACCAATAAAGCAAAAACCAAGAAAAAACTATATGACACTGCTGTGTCATTCATGCTTACCTAGGAGAAATACAAGAATTAAACTGCCTAATAATTACAATGGCCTGTCATGCATTACGTAAGCTCCTTCAATCTCATTACGTAGGAGAGATACCTGTGGAGCAATGATCAAGGAATCAAGAGGGCACCTTCTTGAATATGCTCCCCCTTACTCTGTGTGTGTGTGTGTGTGTGTGTGCGTGCGTGCGTGCGTGTATCTGTGTGTGTGTGGCTGTGTGTGTGTGTACGCTCATGTGTGCCTGTGTGTCTAGCTGCAGGTTGCGAGCCATAAGAAACCCTAATTCCTTACAACACGATTCTCCAGGAACACAAACGGCTGTGAATGGGCAGCCAGGCGTAGTTTCCTTTGCGATTAATCTGGGTTACTATTTTGATTGCTGATTCCCCTTCAGTCTAATGACAAGCTACTTTGGGTGAAGCTGGTTCTTGGCTTAGGTATTCCGGCTCTGGGCTTAAGTGAGACCAGCAGGGTGATAATCTGACAGCGGCCCCCCTCCCCCACCCACCGAACTTGAACTGCCAAGAGGGGCATGCAGTGCCAACACGTATGACCTACTTAACGTCACAGAGCTTCAGTCGGGGAGTGGAGCTGGTCTGACCTTTTGGGTGCCTTTCCTCCATGCCCGCCTGCTTCGGTGAGAGGCCGGTCTGTCCGTACCAGGACGCTCCAGCTTCAGCCAGCTGTAGGTCCCCATTGCCAAGGGTTTCCTGACCAACGATAAGTGCTTCAGTTGCAGCTCCCTACTTCCATGCTTGGTTGAAGAGAAGCTAACTGAATTATGTCACCAAGATCATTTAAACAGACCACTTATGTGAAGGGCAGCTACAGTTCTTTTTCTGAATGAACCAACCCAGGGAAACTGTCTGGCTGAACGTACCAGGACCGTCAGCTTCATGACTGCTTCCGGGTGTATGCTTTCCCTCCAAAAAAGTTTTTTCCTAGGCTTTGTTTCCCCAAACACACTGAAATTTTGCAGACACTTAAATTAATTTCCAAAATCTGAATACATAGGCGATCTGAATACAAGGGAAAATGATGACTGCGGCTATGAACATAAGAGAACCCAAGATGCCCTTCACAAATGTAGTTTTTGATCCAGCTTAATGTGTTATCTTAGCACACAACTGCTTCTGCATGGGGACATAAAGCACAGCATAAGCATGTGTCTCCTCGGGGGGAGAGAGCTCCCCCTCCTTGATTCAGGTGGAATGGCGTGGAGTTGGGCCGCTTCGCTGGACACATGAAGCAAGGGGGGGCAGGGGATGCGTTCGGACAGAGGGAAGCTGGGATCCAAGCGCTACAGAGGAGCAGACCAACGACTGGACATTTATGCAAACGGGGGGAGGAGATCTCGCCAAGGAAACAGTCACAGGGACAACAGATACTGGCTTTAACCTTTTGCATCCTCTACCCTGCTGCACTCAGCTGATGTATCCCATCATGCACATGTCATTTATGCCTGATGAGATGTGCAGCACCATTAATGAAAACCACTAATGCTTCCTGAAAAGCTGCCACTGCTGTGCTGTCCTTGGGTTGCTATGGTAGCTGTGTGCACGGCAACGAGCGCCGGTCTCATCCCGCGAGGCACCTATCCTGGCGGTGCGATCCTCCCCTAATCAGACGCAAAAGGTTACGCCCCATTCCTGCACACCGAGAGGAAACACACCCTTGCGTGGCCGTCGTTGGCGGTGTAGACCTTTGCGCTGTGCTCGGGTTTGGCACTCCGCAGGGGTGACCTGTGGTAGTCCTGTGGCGGGGCCTCTGTGGGCCCCCTGCCCCCGGAGTAAGGCCCCAGGGCGCCCCTTATTCTGCGGGCCTCCAGAGGGAGGGACTCAAACTGGCTGGAGCAGCTGCTTAGCTCCTCCAGGCCCTCCGAGCTCCCGCCCTCCGCCCACCACTCAGAGGCCGCGCGCTCCGCTCCTGCCGCCTCGCCCGGGTTGTAGGGGGCGGACTCCTCGTCGTCCTCGGTTCCGTACTCGATGTCTATCTCCAGCCCCGACCCCTGGGGCCTCCCGGCCGTTCTGAGCTGCTGGCCAGACGCCGCCAGGTCCGACGACATCTGGCTCCTCAGTAGGGCCTCCCTCCTCAGCCGGTCTCCGCTGTAGGACTTGTGCCCGCTCTCGTGGGGCTTCCGAACCCAAACATCCTTGCCGGGGAAGTAGACACGGCCGTCGGCATCAAGCTCCGCCTCCTGGTAGTTGATGGTGTCAATGGTGTCAGAGTAGTGAACCCGGAACTGCTGCTTGCTCCTGACCGGCAGGGTGCTGTACCGCAGGTCTTCTGAGCTCCTGTATGTATCATTCAACGAGCCGTCGCCCGCAGGCAGGAAGTTGGAGGTCGCCTTCAGGGGGTGGTGCTGCATCTGAGGGGAGGTCCGTGTGGTGGCCTCCTCCAGCTCCTGGCTGTTGTCCTCTTCCTCCGTCACCTCAGGGATGCTGAAGAGCTGCTTGCTGTGGGAGGCTTGCGCGGGCAGCTTCAGGATCTTTTCCAGGATCTCCTCGTCGCTGTCTGCCTCCCACACGTCCGGCTGAGGGGGGAGGAGTCGTGAGGGGAGGGGCGGAGTGGAATCACGGTGGTTTTGGACAGGGCGGGGCAATGGGGACCATAGAAAAGGAAGGGGGGGAAGGGAGTTGTACGTACGAAGGAGAAACAAACCCCAAATACGGACAAAAGGGATAAAATGGAGAAAAAGAACACATACAAAGTATGAAGAATCAAAACGGAAGAGTTAGTGAATGAGAGAAGAAACAAAATAAGATCAACTGCTCTGGAGGAAATGAAAGGATGGGATCCAATGGTGTGTACATTCGCTGCAGTAGGACTGAATGTGCTGCACCTACTATGGGAAACATGACTAGATCACCAAATGCCTTAAACAGGAGAGCCAAGTATAAGCGAACACACGATACGTATAGCCTTTCTGGACTCACTTAGGTTTGATTTCAATGAAAGAACCGAAAGGTGCAAAGGTGTCGAAAACCTTTTCTTAAATGGAAAAAAGACAGATTAGAGCCTGGACTGAATGAGCTGACCTGTGTGTTGTGGTGCTTACCCTGCCTGCTACTGCGGTGCTGTAGCCGCGGCTCCGCTCCTCTCCCATGGGGTCTGAGTACAGATCCTCCTCCTCTTCCTCCAGGATGTCCGACAGGTCCGACCCACGGCTGCTCTCCGCCTGGTACTCACTCAGCGGCTCCAACTGACCAGAACTATAATCCTGCCATTCAGAGTCACACACTGATGGTCACTTTCCATAGAACTGACAGATTTCATTTACAATCACATGTGGTCACTTGGCCACAGCCACAGGCTGACCCACAGATTCTTTCATCCAGAGGGACTTCAAAGAATCAGGACATACAATTAAGTCACACAGTAGGATGGCTGCATATTTATTGATAAGATGCTGGCATGTGTGGTTGAAAATTCAGAGGTTGATTACTGACACAGATGTGTGCCGAGTGTGATTTCCATTTATCATTGGTCTATACCGCTGTAGTCTACACCACTACGCTTTTTCCTTTATTACCCAACTATAAGGATTATCATTACAAAAATGAAACTCAAATAAGAGGTGGTATATTCTGAAAGAATTATTTTAGTGAATTTACAATCGACTGACCCAATATTTCATTACCACATTCAGCCATGACAGCATGTTTCCAATATACATTCTCATGACATTGTGTTTGGGTACAGTTAAACAGCCTACTGATTGAGCCCATATGTGTACATAACAAGTTAGTCAATTTCTACTGAATGAGCTAGTCAGCTAATGTCAAACACAGAGTGCAAGTATTTCTCAGTAATTCTGTTTTGTGTAAGAGCCTGTCCTGTGGTCCTGCATCACAGGAAACGCTTGTGAGGAGTATTGATTATTTCCTGTAAAGGCTGACGCGCGGTGCCAAATGGGAGTTGACAGCGCAGAGGGGCTTAGCGCTATCCTTACTGAAGCGGCTTTGTTTTCTGCGCTCAGGTGCAGTGATCTAAGTGAGCTCCGCCTGCCAAAGGCCACGCAGTGACGCAGTGGAGGGTTTAACCGGGAAGCAGAATACCTGGCGCCTCTTCAGGTAGCTGCCGTCGTGACCCTGCGCGCGGCGGTGCTGGCCCTGGTCCAGGAACTCCTCTATGGACACCAGGCGGCTATTCTCCCTCGAGCTCTCGTCCTCCGCCTCCGACTCCAGCGGGGAGGGGTTGACCGGGCGGAGAGGGTGCGTTTCTGGGGGGTTCAGGGGGTCTATCTCCGGGACTGGGGCCACGGGCGGAGCTTTGGAAGGGCTAGGAGTGGGTGTGAGGAGGGCGGGGATCACGGGAGAGGGCGTGCTGGGAGGAGGTGTGTTGGGAGCCGGGGTGCTGGGGGCGTGTGCGCTCAGCTCGGTGCTGGACACCGCCTCCTCCAGGAAGTCAGAGATGGATACAGCCGGGCGCTTCACTCCGGGGCTGTCGCGGCCTTTGCTTGAGTCTAATATGTCGTCAGCTCCTGAGGACAAGGTCGCGCTGACCTGGAGCGGTGCAGGAATGCGAATGTCAGAGAACCTTGCCTCAAAGGGTTTCATGAATAAAATTTGCTTTGAAATCCTGTGCAGAAAGACACTCCTGCCCAAAGTACCAAGTAATGAAAGCGAAGGTAAACTTAAAGAGAAGACTTCATACAGCACTGCAGCTTCAATGTGAATAATAAAAGAATCACTTTCATAAAACTTTCCACTGAATATACATAGATCCCTACAGAGGATCTAACAGATCGACAAATGCAAATCTGTTGACTAAATTGCACACCAGACAATCTCATATTAACTAGTAATTTGCAAACATGAGAACTATTGTATGTTGCAACAGAATGTAAAAGTAGTTTTTCAGATTAATTATTGTATAATTGTATAATTAATATACATGGAATATGCATATTCCACACATATGTATTACATGTATGAATGTGTGTATGGATATACATGGAAAGGAGCTTTCTTACTGTAATTAACTTACAACAATTTTCCACTGCACAATGTGTCCATAAAAAACTGGGGAAGTTGTTTTTTTAAGAGCGAGATGCATCAATCTCCCAGCGTTAACATTTGGATTTGAATAATCTGTCTTTGTGTCAGTGGCAACATACAGAATGGAAGCTAGAAGCTGTGTGTTACTTATGCAAAATTATGTAAAGAATCACTACAGGTGAACTGACAGATGGGGTGGGCTGTGTTCCAGAATTACCGCTAGGCTGCTGCGGGGAAGTGATGCAGGAGAGACCTGCACTGCAGGAGGGTCTCTGGGGACGATGCCAGAGGAGGGGTTGGCCCAGGCCTCAACGTAGGAGGGCTTGACGCTTTCTGTGGAGTCCGTTTTAGAGGCTTCAGCGGAGGCCCCTATGGGGGTGCAGTGTCCCTCTAGAGGCGAGTTGTGGAGCAACGTGGGTGTTTTGGCAATTGGTAGGGGCGTGGGGTGGGCGGCCGGATCCACGCTGGAGACCGCCGGCACAGACGGCTGAGGGGGGGCCATGCCCGCCGTGATGGCCATGAGCTTCGCCAGGACCTTGACGGGCACGGAGTCGGCCGACTCGCCGTGGGGAGACATGGTCCGCACCGTCAGCTCGTGGGCGGTCTGCAGGGTTTGGATCTGGGAGGGTCCCAGCAGGGCACTGCCCGCCGTCGGGGAGGACACCTCTAGCACCTGGGAGAGACGAGAGAACAGCCGAATCAATCGCCGCTTCCCTTCACATCAAGCCAAGGCTGCCACAGTCATCTCTGCCATGACTGTGTGTAACCTGAGCTGATCTCTCCTACATCTGTGCAGAGTCAAAATTTTCTTTCCGAATACTATTAATTAGGGGGAGGAGCCACTGCTGCTGGACTTTAGCAAAAGACATGGGCCTAACTACCCAAGCTAACACTGGATAATTAATGCAAGTTTAACTGGTATGTTTGTGTAGATGTAAATTAGCATGGCAATGTTAAATCAATATAGGTTCTTTATAAGAATGAAAGGATTGCATTCTTTAGGATGTGCAATATTTATTCTAGTGTGTGACCCACTAAATGACACTTTTTTCACAGGTTTTTTACAAAGGTAAACAAATGTCCCCTAAAGAGTCATGTGCAACAGCACTGTGTCGAGCTAGCAGGGTCTGATCTAGAGCAGATCAGTAACAATTGGAGAACCAAACTAAAAGTAATAAAAGTGCATATTAACAGAAGGAAAATGTGTGATTATATTTAGTCACGATACCAGCATCCACAACATAAAGAATAAAATTATACCAGGGTTACAAGTCGTCACAGTTTTGAGGGGTATTACTGTACATTCATTCAGTGTCCAACAGGACCAACAGAAAGTCCACAACGAATCACATTTTACTGTCTAAATGTTAGTTTTGTCTAAAAATAAACACGCAGGACATTTTCGGCAGAGTGGTGTACACTTTACCTCCCAAGCTGCTGTAGGACAAGGTACATGTGAAACAGTAACATGAATTCAGCATCCTAGCCAAGATTTTGGTAAAGAATTAGCACAAGTTAAATGAGAGTTTCACCACCCTCATCATCCTCTATCGCACCAACTCAGTGCTATGCGTCCTGTCATCCTGAGTGCCACTCCATGAAAACTCAAATTCAAAAAGTGGGGAAAACAATTCAAAGAATTCAAGTATAAATCAAAACATGATTCATTTCAACTATACTGACAGTTTGAGAGTGCAACAGCAGTCTCTCACAGTCCTAATTGCCATCATTCTCGCAGCTGTACCTCTGCCATAATAATAACTGTCATCTGTGTCATATAAACCAAAATTGACTGTGAATCGCTCAGAGATACAATAAGGTAACACAGTGACATTCAGTCTGACACTGTGGAAAAGAATAATGCCACAGTGGAGCCAAATCTATTCTAAAATCTGACTATAAATCAACTAAAGCAATTACCCAATTAAATACAGTTAACATCTGAAAGAGTCACCACTAATAGGCCATGCACTTTCTGCTACTGGTAGAATACCCTTGATGTTTTAACAGAAAATTCTAGCTGGCAAGCCTTACTGTCTGGACAAATTCAGTACACATTTTTCATCATCATGCTAGGCTGTACCACTGTTTAAATGAGGATTTGATGAAATACCAGTATTTCAGTTCAAAGTGAATGCCTTCAATGGTTCAGGGCACACATGTGTGCATGTTCTGAGGGCTCACATAGAGATTGGGTAAAAGGTGACTGTTTAATGAAGTTAAAAATCCAGTGTTCGCTCATAGCTCATATATTAGACATGGGGAATGTCACGTGCTGACACCAAAGCATGACATTCCTGTGGAAGGAAATGAAGATTACTATGCTGTAAAACCAACTCTTTGCCTTTGATCATGCTCAAATGATGATGATCATCATCAAACTGTGAGTAGAAACAACATATACAATTGCAGATGCTGAGTTTCTTATTCCTGCTAAACCTGGATCAAAAGTCACTATTTTCAATCACTTCAATTCACTTATCTTCACTTCCCCTCAATTATCTATGTATAACAAAACTAATTGCAACAAACAAAATGTATTAGTTTTAAGGTAATACATTTGAAACCACCATTCAGACTTGCCACCAAAATGATACAAATAACTGAGGACTCAGCAATTGATGGCATGTCTCCAAGCTGAATGACAGTGTCAGCGGTCAGTATACAGCAGGGACTGGGATTACGGTCAGCTTTGACAACAGACAAAATGAACCCGCGCTGACTTCTCGTGCAGATTGTGCTCCTTACTTTTTTCTTGTCGGCGTAGATGGTGTACCCCGTGACCCGGACGCCGTTAGAGGTCCCGGCGGCGTCGATGGTGACGGGGAGCCAGGTGATGAGTGCGATGCCAGGGGAGGGACCCTTCTCCAGCTGCACATCAAGCGGGGCGTCAGGGGGCCCTGAGGGGGTCAAGGGGAAACGTTAGAGGTCAGAGCACGTGCATGCAGAAGGAAACCTGATACCCCTAACAACACACCATTTATCTGTATGGAACAACAACATATGTGTATGGCATACCAGAACCAAATTACAGGCTTCTTCTGTGTTTATACTTGTATAATTACAGAAGAGACATTTATATAAAAGGCTGGTAAAGAGCAGCAACTTCATGTGTGACAGGTGTACATAAAAAACTGCACTTTGAAAACAAAACAGAAGAAAGACCCCTGGTATGAGCACGAGCTAATACACTTAAAAAACTTTCCCTGGATGCATTTTGAAAATACTCTAAAAAACAACCAACCCCCTTGGTCTGAGCATGCTCACCGGCCATCAGCGTGGTGAAGGAGGTGGTGGCGCTCTTGCGCTCGCGCCGCTCCAGGGGCAGCTCCCAGGGCGTGCGGTGAGGCTTGGCCTCCACCTTCACCCAGTACTGCAGGTTGGGCTTGAGGTTGCTGAGGCAGAGGGAGTAGCTGCCGGCCTTCACCAGCTCGCACTCCTCGTCGTTCAAAGACACTATGTGCACGTAGTTGCTGTTGCTGGGCAGCCACGTGAGGTTGGCGGAGGTGGCGGCGATGCGCTCCACCCGCAGCTGCGTGGGGGCCACGCACACGTCCCGCCCCACCAGCAGGGTGCAGCGCAGCTGGTCCGAGTTCCCCTTCTCCGTCAGGCTCTGCACGGAGACCCGGTAGGTCTTGAGGTTGAGGTCCATGCGCTCCAGCACCGCCTTGGTTTGCGAGCCGAAGGGGATGTTGAACCGCAGCTCCTTGTCCACGTAGACGTTGTAGCTCCAGATGCTCCCCCAGCCGGCGGGCACCAGCGGGGCGTCCCAGCCGATGATGATGCTCTTGGCCAGCTGCTTGATCAGGGTCAGCTTGCGCGGGTAAGGCACTGTGTCCACGCCCACCTCCTCCATGTCCAGGTCCAGGCCGTTGGTCATGGGGGCCGGCCCTTTGCCCGCGGACAGCTCGGCCGCGGCGGACGGCTCCGTCCTCTCCGAGTTGTGGATGCTGAAGCGCAGGTGCTTCTCGCTGCTGCTGAGGAAGCTGCTCTCCTGGAAGGAGTTGTGGGAGATGTCGCCCACCTCCGGGGGGTGAAAGCTCATCATGTCGTCGTCGGAGACGCGCTCCACGAAGTTGGAGGGGACCAGCCCTCTCCGGCCATCCATCAGCTCCCCTGCAGGAAGGACGGCAGATCGACTCAGGCGGTTGGTGTGGCAGCACCTCCACTATCTACATTTGCTCAAAGTCACATAATGCCTAATGTCACTGACTGAAAGCCACATTTAAAGGACAAAGTATATGGAATGAGCGCTGAGATCACCTTCATAAAAGCCATCGTCATCCATATCTCCATAGACATAGATGTACTCCCCAGCAGTGAGTGGGAGCTCCACTTCTGGGTTGTCATTGGGGCCATCGTAAGGGTTGTAGCTGCACATGTAAAAGGCAAAAGAAGAATTACTGAAATGTGATGGAGCAAAGGAATGGCACTTTAGGGTGATTTTCTGTTTAAATGAGACTGCCCAAGCTGTTGAGTTCAGTAGAGATGGAGTTAACCTGTGCTCACCTGTATCTGGCGATGAAGACTTGCAGCTTGGCAGTGACTCTGCTCCCAGGGTATGGAATAGGGGACACGTCAATATCCAGCTCCTCCACCTCACTGGCAGTGTCAACCTAAAACACATTCCCAACAGTGCTATGAAACTGCCAAATCATGCTTCAGAGATCATTTATTAGCCCCTTATTAGTAGCTCATCTGTGCCAAATCTTTTCATGCGATCTTTTCACCCAATCGATAAAATTTTATAAATTGTGACATTAAAAAATGACTACTCGAGAGAGGGTTCCTTTACCAATGCAGCAAGCTTATTCTTAAAGCACTGCCTACTCAAGATACTAAGAAAAATCTTCACATATGCCTATAACATGGAATTTTTTTACTGTAAATGTTCGCTAATAAGCTGACATAGATCTGATATTGCATAAATAGCCTAGGTGCAGAATATATGGCTTCTAAATATATCTCACAAATTAACACATAATTACAGTAAGATCTATTTATAGTTCTTGGTAACCCTTTTCAGGATAATCACTTACAGCTACTACAACCTTCATAATCCACTGCAGTCAATGGATTATCATACTAAATATGACCGTCATAAAGCTGCTCCCAGGCGGAGAGGTCAGCTGTCACCCTTCGGAAACATTCATTCACGAGCGCTGTTAGGTGGGCAAGGGGAACAAGTGGATGTTCCTGCTACAGCAGCAAAACATATATCCTGTTATCTGGACTCAAATCCATGCAGACTTACAAATTAATTGGAACGACTCTCTCCAAAACTGCAAAAACACTTGCTGGCTGGATCTCAGCTGTATTGATGGGACTGTATATCACAGTGACATTAGACTGGTGAATGAGGTTTTAAATCCATCAAGTCCACGTGTAAATCCATTGCATCTGTGTGATTGCATTCACCTTTGTAATCCTGGCAGGCATCTGTGATCCACAGAGGGGAAATGCTGGAAATAAAGCGTTAAAGGAAACCACGATGGCGGCACACTCCAGTTTCTCACCTCGTGGGTCGGGGAGGACTTCCGTGGGCTGTGCGGGAGGGACTCGGATTTTGGGGTGAGGTGCTTGGATTCGGATTTGGGGGTGCTGGACGTGGAGCCCGATTTGACGCTGATGGTCGGCAGCTCGCGGTGACGGATGGTGGGGGACCGCTCCGTCTTCCCCAGCCCTGCTGTGTGGGGAGCGGCCGCTGAGCGAAGCGCAGGCCCCAGATCTGCAGGGGGGGGAAGGCAGGGGTTACCCAGATTTTACTGTAGCTCTTAAACAGCAAAATGGAGACTAGTGCTTTTGTTCAGTGGTGTTTGTGCGAGGTGAACCATGATTCAACACTCCTTTCACACTGGCAGTCTGGCCTGGGTCAGAATATTTGCTAGCACTCATTCAACTAACATTAGATTCACATCAGCTGTTAACATTAATGACATTAAAAAAAAGCATTTCAAGGAGCTCAGTTTAAACAATCCTGAATCATTTCTTCTGCTGTTTTGCACAGCATCAGGAAAATATGCTACTGTCATCTGATGCTACATTGAGTTTTCAAGTTTTGCCTGAATTTGACCCCATATATACACCAAAATCCTGGTGCTGTTCTCCACATAACCAATTTGTAAGAAAAACATGACTTATTGGTTGCTTTTTATAAAAGCCATTTATAAAAGTCCACATATCTTTACTACAAAATCTTTTTTTTTTTCCCAAGTAAGGAGGATGAGAAATGCAGTTAGAGACCAGCAGTTTTTTGTGGGGCCAGACTAAGAGGAACGCTTCCTCTTATCAGGCTGTGCTCCAGGCCCTTGTGATGTACGGATGACCCAGCTTAATGAAAGCGCAGCGTGTAAAACCGCTCCGCCCATCTGGCCCACACGCAGCGCAGAGGCCTCCGTGGCTGCGTGTCACGGGTCTGAGCGCCAGTGTGAAAACAGTTTCGCGCATCCCTGCCTGTCCCCCTCTCTCGCTGGGACGGGCCCACGGAAGCTCAGGACCTGCTGCTGAAGATGGCATGTGGTGTGCGCTGGAATTATCCGGGAGCTTAGGAGACCACGGGAAGCTAAGTGAGACCTAAGCTGTTCAGGCCTCAGATTGGGCAAATCCTCACCGGTGACGGCTACCTGTGCACGGGGATCTCAGGGTGATGGGATAGCATGTGCAAGGACGAGAAGGGCTCTACGGCGCGGACCCTCCCCAAGCCCTCCTTCATGCTCTTTCTGACACAATGCTGAGGGGTTTCGACACCTTGGTGACCCAGTGCGCTCATGCAGGGACAACAGTGAGGTGGAGCGCCGTACACACTGAGTCGTGAAGCAGAGCTAATCCTCTGCAGGTGATTACTGACAACTGCTACAGCCCCATGAGTGCAACTGACGGCTGACCCCCAATGACACCCTTGTGCCCCATTTCTCAGTGACATTCCTCATTACTCTATTCAAAGCTGGTACCCTTTAGGGACAGGTTACAGAAAGGACCGTCGCTCCCTTCCAGACTCCAGAAGGCGATATCTCCCAGAGAGATCAAATCCCATGAACCCAATGAATCTAAAAGCAGAACAAGTTGACATGCTGTAAAAAGGCATTGAGTTTAAACCCACTACCTTCAGAAAAAGCATGACAAAGATGTGTACTGTTAAAGTACATGCAGAAAGTCTGACAGCAAAGAGAAATTTTAGCTGCCTGGGAATGAGTTAAACTCAATCTGATGCTCTGTTAGAGCATTTGACAACTCTGTATAGTGCTCTTTACCTTATTTCTGTGGCACATTATTTCTGTGTCATTACCTGCAGAGTGACACTGCTGCAGGTAATGACAATATCAACATCAAAAAAAAAAAACAAGCAACAAAAGCCAGCCTCCCTATCAACTGTGTTGATACAGCTGGACAGCAATTACCCTTTTAACGCTCAAAGAGTCCACTATGAATTTCAGAATGGAGAGGGCGTCTCTGACATTCAAATTCAATTTGTGAACACACCCCCTATGAACAAAATGCTGCGGTCGACTACTAAGAACATAATGGGATCTCTGGTTACTTAAGACCAGTCCAAACCTTAGAGCTCTTTTCAGTCATTACAGATAAAGTCATTAAATTGTTGCGATGGCAGAACCAGTCTCTAGCAAATGAATGAAGTGACACTAGGCATAATGCATGGCACAGATTTTTAGAAAAATTACCACCATGTTTCCAACAGACAGACAGAAAGGAGATCAGCAGCCTACCTCTCTCCCCGGCCAACCCGACCCCATTGGTCAGATGGGACAGGCCCGGGTTGGAGAGGGTGGAGCTGCCTCCCAGGTCCATCTTGCCCGCCTGGTGACGGAACCTCTCCAGCTCGTGGGACAGCAGGCCGAACTGCTCGCTCTGGTTTCGGCATTTCTCCTCCAGCTCCCGCACCTTCCCCTGCGGAGTGCGGCCCAGAGTCAGTCACCTCTCAGTGGACGCCCTGCGCCCTTCATAGGGGGCCACCTTTCCCATGTAACCCCTCTAAAACTCATTACGAAGGGCCGTCCGCTTCAGAGTCTGAATTACATGACAGCACTTACCTCAGTCAGGGTCAAAGACTTTCAACGATATGTTAACTAGAACAGCCATGGTACAAAATTATAACCACACACAAAAAATGAGCAAAATGTAAATAATAAGAACTAAAAATGCTAAAATAAAGACAATGAAATGGGAAGAGGACAGGGGTCACTGAGTACAGTGATGGGGTGGAAGTAAGGCAGGGAGGGGGGAGGGGATTCAGCGCTGTAGGTGTCTACAGTCTAAGGGAATCTGCAGTCTAGCATAGCCTTTGGCTAACTGCATAAACTGCCAAAGCCATTAACTGCACTGGTTACAGCTGTGTACTGGCACTCATTTAGTTAAGAAAAGAAAAAAAAGAAAAAAACATGGGGTATGAAGCCATTTTGAATATATGTCTATAAAGTGTGCCTAGTTTCACTTCCTGATTCTGATACCGGCGAACTGTAACTTCCTGTTAAGCTGATCAAACAGGCCACACAAACCAACTGTTGTACAACACCAGGCTAACACGTTCAAAATACTGTTTCCTGTCAAATCCTTTGACCTACTCCAAAGCACAGACAGCACGTTTGGAGAGCAGTTTCTTCATACAACCATTTTAGACTTTTGATTAGTCTTCATTTCCCCTCAACAGACATCAATGCTACCTGAAAGTAAACTGTGAGCTGAGCTATTATACAGCGAGGTTAGGTGCTGGTTTAGGACCCCCACCAAAAAGCCCCTGTTTGCCTCTACACAGCACCCACATAACGCGTCACACTCCGGGACTCTGTCCCACTTGCACAGTCTGTCAGGTTGCTCAGACACACTGGCAGTGACAGCTGTCTGGGCCTGGGTTTGTGTGCCACCAGGTCAGGTGCTTATTAACTACGGAAAAGAGTTTAGATGGAAAGAGAAGGCCTCAGCCCCACCCCCAGCATGGTCTGTGCTTCACCTCTGGGTGTAGCATTGCCTTCTGCTCATGAGGTTATTGAGCAGAGCAGCCCATATGAACAAAACAGGCAGGGGAAAAAAAAATACTTGGAAAAAATCAAATTACTTGCTAAAAGTTGTCACAAAAATTTAAGGACAAAGCCCCATAGTGGTTGTATGGAATGCTATAAATCCTGAGGGGCTACCTGCATAACCCAAATAGAGCAGAAGAGCAGGAAAGATCAGTCTCTGCCAGCACTTCATACCTCCATGGTACTGATAACACTTCATTTCCACAGACTTCACAGAAAGAGGACACAAAGGCTGTTGTTAAAGGAATTGATGAAGGACATGGTACACCATAAAGGAAGTATTTCTGCAACCCGGTAATGCCGGGGCCAGCGCTGCATTGAGACCAATCTGTGACACGCCAGCCACAAGCACCTTCTAATCCACGGCCCTGTAAAGAGCCTGAGCCCACTTTACACAGTCTTTAATCACCCGTACACATAGCAGCAGATGTGAGGGGGGGTCTCAGTGTTGACAAGGGATTATTACAATGAGCACAAATTGCTGTGAAGCCCGTTATGCAACGGCACACCTTTACTCAGGGACGCAGAGGTGGTGACTCTACTGACTCTCAGTGATCAGGGCCGGGCTGTGATAAAGGCCGTGCTCACTACTGCATCTGCACCAAAAATGACGATCAGCTATGGCTGCACCGATTTCGTTTCCGCTCAGTCTACAAAAGAGCTATTTGCAGCCAGCGTTTCTGCAAACTGAGCTTCTTTTGAAGCGAGGTGTGGTGCTACTCTACAATGAGGGGGGTAGGCATGAAATAACAGGAAGTTGTGCACTGCCGATACCTGCATGCAGTCCAGCGTATTCTGGTTAGCAGAAGAACAAAGCACAAAAGATTTCAAGAACAACCGCAGGCAAACACACGAACAACAAAAGAAATGAACAAAGATGAAACAGGAGAAGGCATGCTTATAACATTCCAAGCTGAGGAGGAGGGGGGAAAAAAGGTTAGGTTAATAGATTAGACACTGCAATTACACTCCAGTTATAAATGTCAAGGTTTGCACCACAGAAATGCCTGTGTCCTCGGACCCTGCCCGCAGCCCCCTTCCTGTGTCTCTGCGGGACGGCGGGGCTGGTGATGAGTGCGCCCGTGCTGCACGGGAGCAGCGCGGTGGTGGCGGCCGACCGCTCGGCACACATGACTGCACGGCACGCTCCCTCACACCTGCAGGTGTGGATTACGCTTTACTGAAACCCCACTTCGCCATTCACCACAGACACGCTACTATTACGGGCAGTCACAATACACCCGCTAGTCTATCGGAAATGGAAAAATATATATATATATATTAATAAGGCCACAAAGAAATGCGGGAAGCTGTCTAAAGGTAACAGTATACAGCACTACATCACAGCCATACTGTTTTTATTATATTTATATTTTTATAAATATGTTTCATTTATCAGTTTCTGATTTCATTTTTCATACTGATTTCATAATCATACTTCATCCAAGCAATACTAGACCTTTATTAAATATCTGAAAGACTACATTGCGCTTTCATGAGTCAGTCCTATGGCAGGAGATAAAAGGTGAAAAGCCCCACTGGTCTATGTATAGTCTTGGCTCTCAGGCACACTGATTTCATTTGGCTGAAAACCATCAGAGAGAGAAAGCGAGAGACAGGGCCCTCTGGAGGAACAGAGGCATTTTGGTGATGCATGTTGAGAGAAAGAGAGCGAGCAGTCCAAACGGAAGAGGAGGTGCTGTACTGTACCAGCTCTCTCTGCAACACTAGCTGGATCAACTCCTACAATGAAATACACGCTTCATTTACCCAGCTGAACACACGGTGCAGGAGAATAAACAACATACTACACCAGGCATGTTGCGCAATGGCAATTTATCTATGCAGTTTAATATCCTTCTTATATATTTTTTATGATGCTAGCATTACAGTACTGATCAAAGCACAAGGCAAAGCACAATCTGTATTTCAATTGTTTGTTTAAGATAACCACAATCATCTTTTAAATTGCATCAGTATCTGTTTAGGTGCTTGCTTCTGTAGAAGGGGTTTTTGTACACCAGTAAGACTATCATCATTTTCATATTGATATAACTACAGTGTAATACTTCACAGACGTGCATCATGATATGTACTGAACATCCAACACAAAACCATATCTGCTCAGCTGACACACTTATTCAGGCCAAATCCATACAATCATTTGTCACATATTACAGTCCCTTTAACCTGCTGGATATTCATTGGACCAGCAGAGATGGAGAACAGGGCCTTGTTTGAAGAAACAACAGTACAGATACATCATGCACAGTCTTGGTTTGATATGGTCAACCTATACAATTTACCTGGCTGCATCTTCCTATCCAGTCTAAGAACATATTATTTATCACAGTAAAGTATATCTCAAACTTCAAAATCTTTGTTCAGCTGAAAAAACTGCTGGACAAAATGACAATTTTCATTACAAGGGACCAATTGACAGGGCATTTTAAGGTCAATTAGAAACCAACACCATAACTATAAAAGTCTGTTGTTCATATATACACCCCTGGGGTTAACGCCTTGACCAGCTTACCACATATAGTATTTTTTTGTAAGTGCGCTGCACGGTGTGGTTTATACATTACGTATATGAACATGTAAACATTTCTGTATAAGTGGGTTGGTAGGGTAACTCTGACATAAATAATGCATAAATCCATGCTCTGATCATTGAGGGTGTTCTTGGAATGCATCTAATTCTAACTGGTAGGCAGCTGCTGTGCTGTGCTGTGCTGTCTTTCCCCTATGAAGATACATTTCTTTAGATGTGTTGACAGTCTTCTCCTTTAGGCCTTTAACATAACATTACTCCAGCGGAGTGGGAACAACATCTGCATTTCAAAGGAAAGACCCGAACTCACCTCAAGCATCTGCACAACCCCTTCATGTTCCCTCTTGGCAAAAAACTGAGCCTGTTGAAGCACAAATAGGCAATGAACTGGAAAGGCACAGCAACTACTAGTTTGAACTACTTACCAGCAGCATACATGGTGCACAATCACACGCTTGCCACAGTATTTTATACATTTGATCAGCTAAGTGCAGCAGTACCATTTTCTCATTTACAAATTATTTCCATGCCTTTGACAATACTGACTGGATGAACAAGGCGCCCCATGACCTCATGACCCGTGAGCGCCCCCTGCAGGATGGTTTCCTCCCTGCCAGGGGAAAGGCTTGAAGGGCGTGAGGGCTCACCCGCTGTAGCCGTTTGATCTCGTCCTGCTTGAATTTGAGGATAGCCAGTGCCTGCTCATGTTCCAATTCCAGCTGCTGCCTTCTCTCAGCTACCTCTCGCATATGCTGTGGACAGACAAACAGACAGGTTCTCTCTGAAAAGGCTGCTCTGCGCACTTTACCTTAAAAATATCATCTCATGTTTTCTTCTACTGACTTGTAAGTGATAAAGTTTACTATTGTTTAGTGTTTAGCTTGACATGAACAAACAATTTCATGATGCTTACAAGAATGAAAGACGAAGAATAAAAGAATTCATGAATACATTTAGCTGAACACTTTCCCTGGATTTTATTCTCTCTCTGAGCCCTCCTAAAATACCTCCATATACCGTAAGGCTTAAAAACACAATGACTGTGATTCTTTACCATGACACAAGGTTTTTCATCCAAGACAGGAAAGACAGCCATTTATAAAGCAGATGACACATTTAGAATGTCCTCCTGTACCTTTAGGACCTGCTCTAGGTTCTCCAGTTTGGCGCGGAGTCTCTGGTTCTCCTCGAGAACTGAATTGCGTTGAGCGGTCACTTCAGAGAGGTCTTCCCTCAGCACCTCATTCTCAACCTGCACCTATGAGAAGGGTACAGTGGGGTCAGAGCTATTTCTGCTGTTACTGTGAGGAAGGCATGTACCAACCCACACACGCATTCACACGCAAACACATCAGAAGCAGGAACTCTCCATGTGACCTATCTCCTTAGCAAATCATTCCCTGGATATCCTAAGGGCATGGCAAAGCTTAACTGAAATGACAGTTGTCAATGGCTTGGGATCCACCAACAATTAGCTTTGTGGTTCATGAGAAAAATCTCAAATGCCACTTGGAATGGTGAGCATGTAGCATATAGGAACACACAGGAGGGATTTTTGATGTGGGAGCGCCACCTTAAACTCACCTGGTCAAGCAGCTGCACCTTCTGCCTGAGGTGATCCGCCTCCTGCTCTACTTGCTCATTTTTGGCTCGCTCATCCTCAAGCTGGCTCTCCTGTCAGTGACAAGACAGCCCATCACAAACACACATACACACATCAACAGGAGAGCCTCCCATCCACCTACCATGAACCCACGTGTTCTAGCTGGGTGGAGATCTGCAAAAATCCCCAATAGCAAAATTCTGGAGACAGAAATAAACTGGGCATCTAAAACTGGCAAAGGAAAGGATGGAAGA
The DNA here is from genome assembly GCF_013368585.1 of Megalops cyprinoides. Lineage (NCBI taxonomy): Eukaryota > Metazoa > Chordata > Actinopteri > Elopiformes > Megalopidae > Megalops > Megalops cyprinoides. The sequence goes on along the minus strand of NC_050585.1, from coordinate 12,024,246 downwards.
GAATGATGCTCCTGAAAAATGAATATTACTGAGATCGTTTGCCATCATTCCAGGAAAAATTCACAGCCATTTGCTAGCGATAGCCTGCGGCAAGCCGCATAATTGCATAGCAAATCTGCAGAGCGCACTGCCTCCTCCATCAGTTCCATGAAATTGGGTGGAGCTGGTTCTACACACAAGAAAAAATGGATGCATGTAATTTTTAATGGCCAAGATGATTCATGCACATAAAATTATCACTGCAGAAACCCCGTGCTGCTCAGAGTTACAGCTTCCCGGTCTTACACAAGTGTTATTTTGCATCATTTTGTTAACAAGCGGATCTTGTTACACATTATAAGTAAATCATATCCAAATGGAAATGTTCAACTCAAGAGGGAAGCCATAATCGCTTCGGTGGTGAGACAGCGAGAGCTTTGGTTGCGTTTTCAATGGCTTGGGGCAACATAAAATTATATGATTCAGACTAAATCGGAAACAGACTACCAACACAGGCTTGTAAAACGGTAGACCTCAATAATGAACAATTCATGTCCATGTTGTACACAGCATTCAAAGTAGAATCAGCAGGTATCACAGAAGTAAAATGTTCACTTTCAATCATCATGATAAATAGATTTGGCAGCACACATCAGTAACAGAGTCAAAACATTGTCTTATTCTATGCAAAACCAACTGCAGAGCATGTGTCTGGACAGAATATGACCAACATGTGCTTCAGCACCGCTCCCAACATTTTTTCCCATCCACTCCCTTACTATAATGCTGCTTAGGTGTTTATTTGACTACAGTTCAACATAGGTCACACCACACAGTGACTGGCAATGGTCTGGGAAACGACTGAATCTTTTTCTTTTGATTTCACTTGACTGCTGGTCAGTCAGCCTGTGAGGACAAAATAAGGGACCATTTTTGGTCATGAAGAACATCTTTTACATTGAAATGTGAGAAAACAACCTTACTAAAAAACCATGGCTTCCTGCTCCAAATGACAAATCAGTGCCTCTGCACCACCCTGGAACACCCACTGGTTGAATTGAATCATTGAATCATTGAATCATTGAATCACTGAATCACTGAATCACTTGAGGACGATATACATTTCATAAAGACCATTTCCCAAATGCTGATTTACTTATATTGATCTTTATAAACATATACATATTATATTCATCTATTGATTTCAAACTTGGTAATCAAAGGAAGACCAAAGATGTTTTTTTTTTTATTCTCTCAATCATTCTCTAGCTTTCAGCCTTCATTCACACAGATACATATTCAATTGTGAGATTTGATTAGTTTCATTAAAAAATGTAATCTACAGCGAAATGTACTTTAGAACGTTAGATTCGTTGGCCTTAAGAATGCAGCGGAACACGAGAACAGTGCTGTGCAGCGGAAGCGATTCATTCTAAAAACACCCGCAGAGAGGATTTCTTACCAAATCCAGACATCTCTTCTGTCTTTTCTTCACTTCATGTTCAAGGCTTTCACATTCTTTTCTCTTCTTGCTCAGCTCGCTTTCCTGGAAAGTCATGCATCGGCAGCACAGCAATAGAATAAGCTCTGATTACTCATTCATTTGGTACTGATATAGTATTCAGTTCATATCATATTAATACTGCCATAATCAGATGTTATTCTACACAGTTTTAAGAGCAGCATGCATAATGTTTTTGCAGCACGTACTAATAACACTGCTATTTGTCGGGTTTGAAGAAAAATTAATTTTCATTCTGACCTATGACGGGGCAACGACGAGGTATTACAAAGCTTAACATCCTTTAATTATTCTAAATGCAGCTTACATAGGTCAATAAAGAGGAGAAATCTGCTTATTTCAGCGTCCTTAGACAGAGAAAATAATCACATACGGTATTACTGGAATATGCAAGTAGTAAACAGAGGGGCTAATTGCACACTGGAATCAGATTAAAGTGGGCTGGCCTCCCGAGAGCAGCGCAGAAAGAGCAATATCGATAATTAAAAGCTGATCGCTGCTTAAGCCACGCAGGTGAGGGTCAGCTAAGACAGTGTGACTCAATACACAGTAATTGTAGTGAAATCATCTGGGTAACTGCATAACCAGGCAGGTGATTAACCAAAAAAAAAAAAACCCACTACATAACCCCATTCAGGTTCAAGTGTCTGTAACATCTGAATTGTAATATTTGTGTTATTACTGTATTAGCATATAATAATGCTTCATGCTAGTTCATGCCTGTTCAGTACAGTACTGGAGCATTACTGGAGCATGTTGATGGATCCTTCCTGTTCAAATGTAACAGACTGACAAATGTAGCATAACTAAATTGTAGTTACAGCTCTCCCACTGTTGTTGGGAGTTTATTACACCCAGTAATATGGCCCTAGTATGTATAATATAACAATAGTGGAGATTACAGCATATGGGTAGCCACGTTTTGTTTGTGTAGGGTTGTATCCTCATCAGTACCTTGGAGCACTTATCTGCAAACCCTGCAAACTGTTGGGGCATGAGAGCAGGTTCTACAGAGAGCAGCATGCTGTGGAGTATCTGACTGACAGAGTGGAAGGAGTGCAGGGAGGTGCTCACCAGCAACTGTAAACGCTGTTCTACAGGCTGGCCCTCTTGGGAGAGGCAGGGGGGTGGCTCTGGGCTCACAGGCCGTTTCTGCTTCTCCTCCTCACCAGGAGTCTCCTCGCACCCGGCTGGGGCTTCATCCACTGCGGGCAAAGGGGTCTCAGCTGTAACCTACAAGGGGCACAGGGGACAGAATCGCACCTCTGATATTAATCAGCCTGTTACTGAATTGAGAGACAGATCCAGAGCCATCCAGAGTGGCCCGTTTGAACACAACTGTACCAACTATGGATCAGCTAGCTCAGGGGGCTGTGATAAGGCAGACACTAAACTCAAAAACAAAACAAGATATTGATATAAGAAAAAAAAAAATACAATGCTTGCATGTTTTGTGTAAACACTTCACTAGCATGTCATTGTTTTCCAAGCCACTCAATAGTGCATGTTACAGACAGCTGAAAAAAAGTCCAGTTAAAGTAAACCAGGTAAAACCCTGAACACAGTCACTCAAACTCAAGGAAACTCAAGGAAACCTTGCACCATCCTTTAAAATCTCCAGCCACTCCCATTCAGCCCTGAGATTCACTCCACTGTTGGTGAGGCTGAAAGCAGCGCAGAGGTGAAGTGTTGACCTGTCACCTGTATGAGCTATTTAAGTCCAGCAGGGAAACGGATGACATTGCTGTCATCTCCTTTGTCTTTGGCTCGGGTCAGGAAGCGGCAGCTAATTTAGTTCTCGCCCGCGTATGCTCTCAGTGGAGCAGAGCTCATGGCCGCTGCACCCAGGGTCAGGGCACGGTAACGAGATAAAAGGGTCAGAGCAGCAGGCGGGACCTATGGGTGGGGGGCGGGGGGGTGTTCCCCTCACGGAACCTGAGGCATCATACTCCACAACGTGAAGTCACCTGGGTAGAGTCCTGGGACACAATAAGAACCAACAGAACAACACAACAGCCTCCCCGCTCCTACACATGCCCCAACCGCCACCACCCCACTGCAATATACAGATGAATTGTGACCTCCGAGGGCGAGTTTGGTTGTTCCTAATTGGCTGGCAGGCCGAGGGCCGTATGGAAGTCCGTATGCAGGGAGGGAGCCTGCCGCGCCTTTTCCATTGGCCCGGACGTGCAGGTGATCTGCGAGTGGCCTCGGCTGACCTGCCCTGGAGAGCCTGGCACCCTCTCGCGTCATGTGCCGGAGTGCCAAGGCCACCTCCCCAGGGGTGACACACACCCCCGCCCGCTCGTCCCACTTCAGTGACGCTACAGCGTCACGTGCTACAGCCCACTTTGGGGGAGAAGGAGCGCACCCCTGGCCTCTGCTCCGGCATGGACCTCTCGGGACCACGCGCACTAAACCAGCAGATCCCTTGCAGGCACTGAATGCCATAAGCACATTGTGGTAATCCCTATGGACTGCTGAAACGGGTAACTGGATCACTTCTTTTAAAAGCACCTTAATGGATTGGCCCGACTGTATGGTTTTTAATGCATATCGATTCAGTGATATTGAGGAGGGGTGAGATTTTTAACAGCGTCACGATTTTTGGCTGTAGGCTCAGCCACTGAAGTCCTCCATTGATGTCAAATATAAAGGCATTTTTGACATCTGTCACTCAGCCAGGTAAAAGCCAGCAAAAAGACCTGGTCATGCATGGTGAACGAGTACAGGGCTGAACATTTGGGATTTACTAAAATGCACATCAACAGCAGGGCAGTGAGATCTACAATCCACTTAACTGCAACGAGTTTGTGATAGCGTGGATGTTTGTACACGACGGACAAGCAGCAAACGTGTGTGAAGACACAAAAGGGTAAATCAGTAGTTAGCTTTGATTTGATCTTCCTGGGTCTATGCAATTATCAGTTCACTCAACACAAAGTTCACACGGCACACAATTCCTGAAGTGTACCGCTTCAGTTTGCCTTCACTGGCACTGATATTTGCTTGCAGAGTGCACTTCACAGGGATTCTGACAGGAAAATCAGCGAACCACACGCACATACACACAGACACACACGGCCACACATACGCACACAATATGCACTCACGCGGAAATTACCTACCCCTATCCTGTGATCTGTGCCAAAGTGAAGGCTGTCCCGGGCCCCCCAATAATCCACAAGAGGAGAGCTAGAAAAGTCTTCGGTGCAGCTGAAGTCTTACCTACCATCCAAAACCGTCTCACTGCTGCCACGGCAACACAGAGAGGATTTACTGGACTGTACCATTCTGCTGTCAGAGGGGATTAACATGCACACAACATGCTCCCTTTCTGCATGTGTGTGTGTGTGTCCCTCTCACAAATGACAGATTACCGGCGCTCCCTCTCAGCTTCTGAGTGACTGACAAACTTTCGGTTATAACTGCGAAGGGATAGTTTCAGCAAGCGACATCTGGCATGCTGTTAAGGGAAAGCAGCCTTCTGTGTGCTCTTTTGGTAAATATTTATTTCCAGAAAATGTTGTTTAGATAGTTTCACCAATGAGGAGAGATACAATCTGAAAGTCCAAATTAGTGTCTTTATAAGAGGGTTCAGTCAGGATTTTAGAGGATGTTGAACTTGAAAGGAATAGGGATCTTACTGCAATCCAAATAGAATCCCTACTATAACATAATCTATACTAATATTTTATATACATTTTTGTTATTACTTGAACACTTTACATAACTAATGAAGTGCCATATGTTAATGCCTTTCCAGTAACTTTATTTAAAGCATTGTATTAGACATGCATTACATTATTACTTATAGTTGCATAATTAAACATGCATATACATTATAAAATGTACAAAAAGACACACCATCAGACCATAGTATTTAAAGAATAATGAGAATTTCAACCAAGAGAAAAAATATTTTGCTCAATCCATGAAGTCCTAACTGACCTAACAATTACATTTATTAAACTTGGCAGTATTTATCCGAAATGTCCTGACTAGCAAAGGGCTTCTAAAGTCCCTGTGCCTTCCTTTCAGCCCAGAGTCCCAGAGGGGTAGTCATCTCATTATGTTTCGTGACAGCGTACTTGCAAAGGAAGACAGTAAGCTATTATGTAACTCGACCAAACAGTGTCCGCGCCAATGTAAACATACACTAAGCTTTCCAAAGCGCAAACCAAATTCCATATCAGCAAAGATAATCCTCCAGCCGTCCCCTCCCTTTTATGAGAGAACCTGTTTCCATACCACTGGCTCTCTTGAGGGAACACAGACTTTCCGGCTTTATGTTGCGCGCATATGCCTGTGCGTTTTCATTCATCCACGTCGCATGCACACAAGAGGCGCGGTAGCTCTGTGCAATGATACCCCTATAGCTTAGCGCTGCCTGCAGGTGGTGAACGTGATCGGCGTGCCGGTGCCACGTGACGGCAGGGTGGCGCCATACCTTTTCCTGGGCGCTCCCGGGGACGGGCTCCTTGACAGACGACACGGACAGCTGCCTCTGCAGCCTCAGGACCTCCCTCTGGGACTCACGCAGGAGCCTCTCGAACTCCGGGATCCCCGAGGGGCTGGGGGAGCCCTGCGGGGGACGAGAGGAGGACATGAGACCCACCTGTGCTGCAAAAGCCTTGCTGAGCACCAAAACCACTATGCCTGTCGACACAGCTCCGAGATCCTTCTCCTTAGGCGCATAGGCAATGTGCCCTAAAGCTTTCCTTTCATGTACTTACAGCCCCGCTGTCACTATTACGGGTCTTTCTCCTGTGTGAAGTGCAGCCATGAGCTGTACCATCACAGCTTTAACCCACAGGCTATCCTCCAACCCAGCTGTGATTTGTTATTATTAGTACTTCCTTCAAGTTGTTAAATATTTATGTGTTTTTGATATCATAACAGGAAATGGTTGTCTTCCTGTAACTCTGCATGCGTATTTAGAAAAAAAAGGCAGTTACTATGGAGAAAGAATTGATTAGGACTAAAAGGGAAGCACACTTTAGCTCTGAGGGTTTCCTTCCCTAGACAGAACAATCAGAAGGGCAAAAACACCCCCTAGTTTATAAACTGGATTCAGGAATACAAAGACCTCACTGACAATTCAACTTCCCAGCAAAACTTCCAACCCAGAACTGCAAGGACGAAGTGGACAAAGGCTAACAAAGGACACGTTTAAACACTGGATACAGTTTGTCTTGGATTGTAGCTGATCATAGCTGACTGAAACGCACCGCGTAAAATGGGAACGTGTGATTGGCTGCTGGCAAATGGGAGGGACACGGTTGCTGAGCGGAGCGGTGGGCACTCTGGGGGTTAGCAGCTAACCGCTGCGGCTGCAGAGCGCCGACTTCACGGAATCGTTAAGGGAGCTGCTTAATGAGATTCTCGGATCGATAACCTATTAGGACCCAAACGAACGCCATGAAGTCACTGGCCTGCCCTCGTTTGTTACCCTAATGCTTCTGTTGTGCTGCCGTGGCCTGCCGTCACCCTGAGCTTGGAGCCATTCTGCTTGCTCCCTTCTGCGTGTGAGCTGGCCTAGAATCCGATCTGTGTTAGCAACACGAGCACGGCGGCAGCTGCAGCCACACTTCCTGGTTGGCCACCTAGTGGACACCTGCTGTACCTCTGTGGATTCTGACCTTCTGCTGATACGAGTACATTCGCCCAGGGGGGTTTAACTGCAGACATAATTTAAAATTGCAACAATGCATTAAAACAGTTTTGCTTCACAGCTACACTTTTTTCCAGGTGTTAGCTTGTTTATCACGATAAGAATTAACTTCCCAGTGAATGAATCATTTTGAATTTATAGAGTACTAGAACAACAAGTTCAAACTAAAAACAGTATTCGGATGCAGTCCTGTTATATCAGAGGATCTGCAATTTGAATTAGAATACGTGATCAAATCCCAGGTGTGTGGCCTCTGCAGGCTTACCCTGGACAGTAACTTGAACTGCTTCAGCGAATGCCCAGCTGTATAAAAGGATAACATGAAAAACAAGCTATGTGAGGCCCCACGGACAAGCAGCTCATAAGCAAATAAACAGTTTAAAGTAAAAATGCTATTAAGGGACTGTCACTGCACTTTGCCAGTGCTGTAGAGAAAAGAGCGGATTACGGAACGTTCTCGTTTTCTTGTAGAAGAGCTGTGCTTTTTCTTTAAAAGGCTGAGGCCGTACGTGGCTTACGTCTTTAGCTGAGTCACGTGCGCAAGTGATGAGTCAGGCTAAAGGAAAGGGACCTCAGCTGTGGTGACGACAAGGTCACCGGCTTGATCTACAGCTCCAGTCCTTACATAACAACTACAACAGATGTTCCAATCCACATGAAATGAGATTTAAAATAAATAAATAAATAAATGCTGTCTAAAACACAGGAGCTTGAGGTGAACCGCTGAGAGTTGCTGTCTATTTACCGCTGTTAGCACAGTGGCATTGTTTTATGGGCTAAGCAGGAACTTAGCTCTTGTAGGGGCTGGTATGTCCAGCAGAGGGCAGGCTAGGACAAAATGCTCACAATAGTGTATCCAATTAGACTACATGTGGTGAGACAAACTACGCCTACATCGGGATCTGAAAGTGTGAGGCATTTGCAAATCACTGGAATGGAAAAGATAATTAGCACATCCAGTAAGTTTCCACTTAGTCATTAGGCAATTAATGAGGGCTGACTAGTTCACACATAAAATATCTTCTTCAACAGACAGTTTGAGCCAGAAATGAATCAGAAACGCTGTATCAGACATCCATTATTAATTTGCTTAGCAGACTTTATCCAGGGCGACCCAGACAGCTTACGTTTCTGCAAAATATTTATTCACACAGACGGATATTCAGGTTAAGTAACTTAAGATCAGTGATCCATCCCGGGGTCAAAACTGCAACCTTCTGGATGCCAGAGCAATTACCGCTGCTCCAGTGCTGCCGCTTTAAATGGGGCTACTTTCAGACAGGTAATGGAGAGTGTAAACTGCTCTCGCTGCAGGTGCATTTGGCAGTCGCGCTCTGCAGTTTATGAAGGGGGGGGCTGGCGGATGTGAGGGAGGGATTGGGACAGATGCCGGTACCTTCCCTGTGCTGAGCCGAGCCTGCAGCTCCCGGCACTCCTGCTGCAGGACGGCGATCTCTTTGTCCTTGGACAGCAGGGTGTCGGCGTGCTGGGCCAGGTCTCTCGCCCGCTGTCGGGCAAAGGCTCGTTTGTACTGCTCCACCGCTCCAGCCTTCAGCGAGGCAGGGGCATTCACCTGTTTGGAGGAGGGGGGGGGGGGCGGGCAGAGACAGGGGTCAACACTATATCCACAGGGCCTCTCAAAGGTGCCCACATTACTATAGCAACACACACACACGCTACAAAGACTGTTCATAACACACACACACACCTTTTTTTAAGTATTACAAACCTTTATCATAAATGCATTCTTAGCAGTGGAGGTAACTAGTGCCACACTCCTTTACTCACGTATGAATAACTGACTTCAGCACAGATACAAAACCCCTACTGTGTAACAGCAGAATTACTTCCAGTATGATTTCTTATTACATTGCCTTTAACCAATGAGGCTATGACTGATGGATTGATCTATACAATAAACAAAAACGAGGTCAAACACACTGTCAGCCGGTCCCTGTAGCTCAAAACAATGGCTTGATCGAATTCTAAGCAGCCGGGTAGCTATTGATTGTGCTTTTGTATCGATTTTGCTGCAGTCCTACACTTCTATGAAAAACAGGAGGAAATGGGGCAGAAACCAGCTCTGCGCCTCTGTTAGGCACAGGCTTTCTGAAGTGCGCACTTGCTGACAGACATGACCACGCACGTGGCTCTCTGGTTAATGTGCTTGCTCTGCTGGGAGTGTCCTTTCTTGTCAGCGGGCTTTGTTTTACTGGGCTATTTTAACCACAGACGTGCTTCTCAGCAGAGCATGTTACAGCTTTGTGTCAAAAGTTCTTCTCCAGTTAGAAGATGTACGGACTGAGTTGGAAATATATAAAAAAAGCATCCACTTCACATTTAGATGTCATCAGGGGACTCTGAATTCTGTGGCATGGATTTTGGGCAATTCTATTGGCCCAATTTAATTTACAAGCTTTCATTCTTTTCAGTTCTGCTGTTTGTATTCTATTCTACTGTTTTTCAGCAGTGTCTCCTTACTGCTTTTTCCCTGGAGTGAGGAAATGTTTTTCTAGTTTTTCCCCAATTGCCTCTGGGTTTTCACTTTGCTAGAATATGTTTAGCAGATGCTCTTACCCAAAGCAACGTACAGAGTGCATTTAATAGGGAGATGAACTGTAGTGTAGATACACAACTGTGACAGTTGACTTTGTGACAACGGAACTGTGAAAACGTCACGTCATTGTTATTGTTTGACTGAACTAGCGGATGAAGTAAATTCATTGAGTAGTCATGAAATGGTTACACAGTGATACAATATAACAATCTACACTTTCTCATGACCCGTACTGAGCTTCCATGAATTCAAAGAATGAGATACAAACACCGTGCCTTCAAACTACTCACTCACAAAATAATCTTTAACACAGAATGCGTCTACCTCAGCAACTGTTACTAACCTCATCGATACCGTATACCATATACTATATACCACATAAATAAGTGTGGACCCGCTTCAGAGTGCATTCTGGGCAACCGAGGTGAGGGATTACACTCAGTGTCAGTGCAGGAAAACAAAATGAAATACCAGTTTTGAACATTCTTCCCAAGATTACTCGGTAATCCTTTTCACTAACGGTTTCCACAGCCTTCAAAGACCGATGCTGTACAGGAAGCATCACATTACCATCCTGTGAAAAACGCAGTGCTGATATGTTGAAGTAAACAGGCTGTGTATGTTCGCAGATACTCAGAGTCCCCCGAACGTTGGGGAGAGCGCTCTCCTCTGCGCTCCTCGCAGCAGGAGGCGCGGAGGCCTGGGAGGCGTTTGCTCACCACTTTGAGGTTGGCCTCCTGCAGCTTGCGAGCCCTCTCCTCCAGGCGCTTGGCGATGACTGCCAACTCCGTGTTCTTCCGCTTCAGTCTCTTCACCTTCTCCTCCGTTTCCGGGGAGCTGCTTTTGCGCTGATCAGAAAGCCGATAATTAAAGCTCCCCCCGCCACCCACAGCGTGCAAGAACCAGCCACACTACCTGCTAGCTGAAGGACATCATTCTATAAGAATTACTGGGGAAACAAAAAAAACCTGGTATTGCCTTCCACCTGCCAAATTCTAGAGAATACTATCAATTTATCAAGTATTAATATGATATACCATTTAATCATCTAAAGGTAACATCAGAATGCAACCGATGCCCTGACATCTGAAAAACGGATCACAAACTGTTATGGAATCGATGCTCATTTGTGAAGGCATCCATTTCAGAGCTCTCACCAGCAGGCCGTTCTCTTCCTTCAGAGCAGCGCATGTTTTCTCCAGCTCCCCCAGCGCCCGGAGCAGCTCCGAGTTCTGACGCACCAGATATCCGTAATCCGTGCCATTCTGGAAAACAAACAGCAACAATTCAGCGTGACGACACGGCCGACTCAACAGTCTCTCCCAGTTAAATTTGCACAGCACGACTGTGGAACTCTCCTCGATGCTGCTACACTGGGAGACCCTGAAGGAAAGCTAGCTTTGATAGCTGACAGGCTCTCTGTTACCCTAATCAATTAATGAGGTGTTCAAAGGCAAGTTAGGTGAGCGCGCAGACCAATCTCTCCTCAGTTTTCCCAGTCTACACATTTTTCCAGGGTTATGGATCTGGACAGTGTATCAAAAGCCATTCTGGGTGTTCTCATCAGGACAGATGATGGTTCAATAGACTGTTCTGAGCGCAGTTCAAGCACTTCAGCTCTGGCGACAAACTTAATTATCCTGTCACCACACAGCCGCAAATACACTCGCACAGACAAAGAGTCGGAACATTCACAGGGGCCCACACAATGCATGTCAACGAAAAATACTGCGCCAGACTCCTGGCTCAATCCCGCCTTTTCAGATCGCTCTTTGCACCACAGCTGATCTGACAGCGAAGATAAAACAACCTATTTTGAGGCTTAAGGATTAATCGGTTTCTGTCAGCCTCTCTTTGATGGCTCCCTTGTCAACCCTGGGGTGTTACAAACACACTTGTTGTTTCTGAGCTGGCAATTAGGCCCTCTGGATGCTCCATCGGTCGGAGGCTTTGATTCCGCACGGCTCCAATGCCCCAGAATCCTCTCGCTCCATGGGAAACTAATGCCAGCCAGTCCACAGTATGGCCGCTCCATCCAGGACGGCTCCTGCCTCAGTCCAGCACGGGGAAAGCGGAGGCTAAAACTGTTGCAGATTCCTTGAAAGCGATAAGGCGCTCTGCCTCTTAATGAATTGCAATGAAATCCGCCACGAGCCACAGCATGGTTAGAGATAGCGTTTGAAGTGAGCAGACAGAGACATCTGGACATCTGGAGCTAATGCCCTGTGTCATCCTCTGAACCAATGCATAACACTGCACACAGCCGCCTGGGAAACGCAAGTGCCATGGCAATGTGCAAATAAGATCATTAATCTGTATGGTGCACAGAAGTGTGGTCGTGAGCACATATTGCACATGCAAACTGCTGAAATAGTATTTTTCTTTGTCCTGGAAAAATGGTAACCCTATTGTTGTTCACAAGGCAGTCATCTGGACTGATGGTTTTTTCCATCTCATTTCTAACCTGAAGACAGACAGAATGGAAAATGCTACAGTCCATACTCTCAAAAGGGTTCGATAAGCCTATAATAATCCTTACGGAGACGAGTGTATAATTAACTCAATAGGAACCTTTTGTGGATTTTTCAGTTTTTCCGGACACCCTTATTGAAATGTCATCAATCACCCAACCACCTCCGATCACATGATCAAAGGTGTAAGGCGTGTAATATGAGGAATCTGGGTTGACGCTGACAGCTTTTGGAAAAATAAATCAATGGTCAGAAATTGCATTAAGTCAGAGTGACACATAGCAGGTAAGTATGCCAAATATTACGAATGGAATGACAGCGGAGTCCATGGGGTCCAACTCTGCAGTGGAGAGGCAGCTATCTACGCAACTGCCCGATCAGCAGTACATTAGGACCTCTACCCTCTGAAGATGGGCTTTGGTCTAAAATGTTAAAATAGTTCACCATGTCCACTTAATATCACTCATTAAACACTCTTCAAGTGAGAGAGGGCATGCACTCTAGTCATGACATGTAACACGATATGCTAATAATTGTAGAGGTCTATATTATACCACATCTGACAATATTGGCAAGCAGTTCATTTGCCTAATGCAGATTAGATTTATTAGTGACAGTGGAGTAAATGATTTAACCCTCTAAGTGGGAAATGGGCAGTTTTAAGAGTAAGGCTACTAAAACTTTAAAAACTAGGGAACACACACTCACACTCACACTCACACTCACACTCACACAGATGTGTATACACACATGTACACACTGAAAGCGAGGATGCCCTCCATCAGTGGCCTAAGAGCAAGTGGAAGATATGATGGGTCCACTGTATGTGATGGAGTGGTAGAGCTGCTAAGGGGACAGCTACACTACCTACAGATTAGATTGCTGGTTACCTCACAGCAGAGCCCCCTGAGACCTGGAAGACACTAGAGGATACTGATACAGCCTTTCTTTACAGCACAGTACTTCCCCTTTCCCTGATTGCAGATAAACTTTTCACACCTGAAATGTGAAATATGGCCAAGCCTACAGATGAGCAGCAACTACAACTGACCAGATAAGCCATGCAAATTTGAAAATTTCACAGTGAGCAGCCAGAGGGAGGCCCTGCATAAACAGTCTGCTCTGGACCACATGGCGCAGGGTACCCCGAGATGAAGCAGCCCCCGTTTCCCTGTGAAGGGATCATCTGCTGCCTGGTGCTGAATACTTCAAGCCACCTGCACACAGTGTCAGTCTAACACTAATGAACAGCTGCTTGGTTTTTATCTGCGTTTCTGTTCCTTCTCCAAGCCATAGCTGTATCAACACAGTCCATCCTTTGAACAGGCTAATTGCTAATGCTGGTTAGAGGAGCCAGGAAACCCATATGCTGTGGGACGGAAGCAGACACGGAGAGCAGACACAACACTTGGACCGGTCTGCGCTAACGGGGATAATCAGTCAATTCCAGCCGACGGTTCTGTGACTCAACCCGAGGGGGCAAAAAAACAACCAGGGCTGTAAATATTCCATCCAAACAGCCCTTTATCTTCCATTGGGAAGCACATTTATTAAAGGTTTGCTAGTATAAAGACAAGCAATAATGCCTGAATTGTGGATTGTCTTGATCGCTACATAGCAATTTGCTAATATAAGAATATAATGAAACAACTCAAAATCTATTGTTGGCTGGCTGGCATTCAATTTTTACAAAGAAAGATTACTAGCGCATGAAGTGACCAACATTCCCTGTCAAGCTCAATGTCATTTCTCCTTGACAGTAGACATAAAACAGAACTCACTACCCAAATTGATAAAAGCACAATTACCCAAAAGAATACAATTACCCAAAAGAATACAATTGTAATGACTTTTCCAATTTTTTGTGGCACCTGATTAATGGGTTTAAAGTATGATGCAATATGCATACTCTATGAAAGTGAAGTAAGCCATTTTCTACTCACTGAAAATGGCTTACTTCAATTATGACAATACTGCTAGGAGTCAATAAAGCAATGTCTATTCTGAAAAAATTAAATTAACCACTCATAATTGAGTTGACTGCTGCTGTTCATTGATGGGTTTCTGAATTCCTTGCTACCTGGACATTACAGTCACATTGAGCATCTACAATGCTCACAATGCAGTGTCTTCTTTTTTGGTCTCCAGATCTCAGCCTAAAGCTTAAGTTCATACAATATGAAAACACTCCACATTAGTCTTCATATGGACACACTTCAAAATTCTGGCTCTGGTGAAGGACATGATGTCCATTGTATCTGTCCCCCAAGAGCAGAAATTAACAACTCGATTTAAGTCTTTTGTGCTGGAAATTGCTCTGAATAAAAGCATCTGCTAAATGAATGTAATGTAATGTCCATTTACTCAAATCTCTGTCTGTTCAGTGATTTGAACCTGACTAGCTGGCACCATTTTAAAAGTTGCCTGCATGCAGTTATTCATGATGTTAGCAGTAACAGGGAGGAGCATGTAAAGAATATGAAAACCTCGCAGTCCTTACAAACGCCAAAGAAACTGGCTCAGCTTCATAGGAATAACACACAAAAATATATATTTTAGTGTTGTTAAACTGCCTTGCCATTCAGAAAATCTTATCAGTAAAATAATAACGTAGCATAGTTCTGACTGGTACCACTGACACACAGCACCACCGACTGGCTTAAGACCACACTGCTCACACATATACTGTATGTTACACATGGTATTAATTAACCTTAGCTTGCTAGCTAGCTTGCTCTAAAACATATTATATTAAAAACAAGTTCTATATGGTGCCCCTTTCCATTAGTGTTTCTTAAGGCAAAAACTACCGCAGTCAGCTGTTAGGAACATGACTGGTACAGCAGGTATGCCAACAGAACTACTCAAAGACCCTGGGGTCATTCTAAAAGTTACCTTCTGCACTATATAACTTCATACAGCATTTACATACAATCTCACATGGCCACACAGTAAATGCGCAAGCTTCATACTTTTCACTTTCTTCCTTATCGTCATCATCTGTAATGCTTCAGGCCCCTAATTTACACTCCTTACCTCTCCCTATATTTAGCCAAGTGCCACATCTGCTCTTCACAGTAAATTACCAATTGATTGCCATGTACGTCTTTGCGCTGTCCTTTCCATTACTTGCACTCACAGCATTAATTTCAATACATCATGCTTTTCCCACTTCCAATAGTATTGTTAAAATTTCGCTCACTCTTCCCACATTTCATGTTTGGAGGTGACACATTAGTTATGGGTCATTAGATCACATTAGATGAGAAAGCATTAGTAAAACATGAATAAACACTACCAAGCTACAAACCAATATTACGGAAACATGGGGTCAGTTTACAGGAGTACTGTGCCAAACTTGTTTAGTGTAACTTGGCTTCATGCTGACATCAATCCCTGTTAGGCAGACATATTTTCCAAGTGTTAGTACTGACTTGGAGAGAACAGGCAGTGTTGTGTGAGTAATGTGGCATTTCTGTAGGCAGACAGCATTTTAGTGGAGATGTATTTTATCCCTGTAAGTGTCTGCAGTAAATGGACAAAAGGTCTCTGCTATAAATGGAACCTAAGACTCACTGCAAAGATAACAGCTCTCGAAATGTCACACAAATTGCAAACCATTCGGTATATGACATTTTAGGAATTGTTTCTCTAAGGTGGAGGATCACATAATGGCATGTTTATAAGAGCTGAACATTTAGCCTCATTTTGCTGATAAGGGTCTTCACTTTCTGCCTTTAACTTAACAAGGTTCTAATTACATAGACTAAGGGCCTAGTCCCTTTGAGATTCTAAAAACAAACAAAAAAACATTTTTCCCCATTCATTCCAGCCATATCCCACAAACCTTATGACTTTACCACAAGCATAGTTTCCCACAATTTTAAGATAAAAACCAGTTTTAAATCAGAGGCCAGACATTGAGACCACTATCAAACAAAGCAGTGTATTTAACAGTAGCCAGACAGAGGTCAACACATTCAAAGGCACTCTCACCCATTGGCTAAGTTCAAACAGGTGAAGAAAAGTCAGCAGAAAAAACAATGTGTCCTTCAGCATTTTGATGCCATTTGTTTTAATACCACTGATACAGCGCTGCTGTCTGACGCTAAGTGAATCGGTTCAGACACAATCAATCTTTGGCCGAATCGTGTCTCACATGCGCTCCTTGTTTCCCCTTGGATTTATTCAAATTGTCTGCAGTCAGAACAATCTGTCCTAAATTTGCAACCTTGAAGGCCAGCTCCCCCCCCACCCCCGTGTCTGGTGTGTCTCGTGTGCGCCTGCATCAGTCACAGTGACCGCGTCCACACAAAGGCCTGGCTGTCAGGTAGGCTTGCGGTGGCGCTTGCTATTCGCAGCTGACGTTTCATTAAGTTCCCGCGGTGAAGCGGTTAACTTGGCGGCGCAGATGTGCTGGATGCGGGCTCATCCAGAGCGCCGCGGTCGCAGGGAGGAGCGCTGGCCTCTCACTCCGCCGGGGACAAGTGTCTAATCAATGGGGGCTCAAACAGAGGTAATTGATGGCTGCTCTGTCTGCTGCCTCTGCAAAAAAAAAAAAAAAAAAAAACCATGCACTGACATATCGGCAAGGCCCGTGCTGCCTCCCATAATCCATCTGCCTGCAGGATGGAGAGCATTTTGATTCCTTTAATATTATTCATTGCATTTCTGTGCACAAACATGGTTGTGCCACAGAAGATTTGGTTATAACGCCACAGAAATAAATCAAACGCAAAAAGGTAATTTCTCATAATATTAATTTCACACTGACAATGAGTCTTTGTTACAGCACCAGCAGGGGATGCTTTAGACACTGACTGTTGCTAATTCCTCTGGACGGGGATGTTAAACCCTTAGTCAAGAACTTTCCCCATGGCATGTGTTTACTTGTTTATTCATGCACAAGTTTATCGCATGCTTGCTGTTACTATCAGGCCATGCAGACGGCTGCGTTTAGAATCCTTCCAGCAGATTACATTAGATTAAATCTCTGAAGGTCAAGTCTGAAATGTGCCTTTGGGGAACCAAAAACAGCTCTGTATAAAGGGTGATTTTTCAGCACGGCTTGACACAGCTCCAAATATTGCCACCTTTTTTCCTAAACTGGACTTTGCAGTTTCTCAAATGTTTATATACTGAAATAATTTACAGTCATAGCTTCATACCTCCACACATTTGACTGTCAGTAGCGAAAGGAAAACATTACACTTTGAAATGATCTTTGTCATTTTTCAGAAATAATAAAATCAAGCTGAAACCTGAACGTATAATGCTAATGTTGAGAACACACACACTTTCCAAAATCTTAACTGTCTCACTCTCATCGCTCTGAAATCTCCTAACAGTATCATATTTGAACTGCTGCAGTTTGTACCAACACGGGTGAGAATTCACACTTTGTCTGCGAAGTTCACTTTGGTCCTCAGAGTCATAGAAAATTAATGACAGGAGGAGCTTTGGGATTGGAACGTTTTGGAGGAAACTGACAACAGCCATTCCGGGGGAGGGGGAACACCTGGAACATTTCTTTGACAGTCGCTTGTGTGAAAATCCCATGTACCCAACTGCACGTCAGAGGAATTTAGGTCAGTACGGCATATTTCTCCTCTGCTGCGTGCGGGATAGGTGTGCTGTTTCAGCTGTCACACGGAATAAGCCGTGCGAGTTGAGCGCTGACAGGCTGTTTGATGCTTTCTAAAGCTTTTCCCGCCTCAGCATCCCGGGGGAGGAAACAGCATCTGCTGGAGATTCAGGTCCATTCAGGACGAGAACAGGTGAGGGCTTCATTTATTCATAGCCCCCGTGTTGTGGGGTTACTGGCACTGATTGATTAGGACATTCCAAGCCTCACTCTCCACTGAGGGGGCTGACACCCTTCAGACATAACAGACAGCCAGACTCTAAGCAGTAGTGATGGAGACCAGGCAAACTGATTTGCACAAATCAGAGAAGCTGTCACATATAAAGTCACGATTTAAATGGTTACCTTCAAGCACTTGACATCAAAGATGAGGAAGTGATGAGTAGCTTTTAGTATTTATGTTTCATAGAACACAAACAGGCAAAACCGTGACAGCTAATGCTGAGAATATGGAATAACTGTAGCTTAAAATCAGCTCACAGAGTGTCAGAAAAGTGCTATTTAAAAGCGATGCCTTTTGGGATGCTACTTCCAGCAGGGCATATTGAGGTGATGAGTCCACTTGATGTTACAAGAGTGCCTATGATGAGTTCTGCTGTGACCTCATTTCCTGTGTGCGCTCTCACGGTCATGTTTCTTCAGCAATTTCCTAAATCAAACACTGTTCCTCCTCCAGGGAACAGGAGCTTCACCAAAACTGTTGTATCTCTCTTTGCATTTAATGGTTTTTCAGAGGAGCTATGCAGAGTTAAGAATAAGAATAAGAATAAGAAATACTTTATTAATCCCGAAGGAAATTTGAGTTATGGATGTTTATGACTATCTTTGTATTTGGTTCATTTTTGATGGCTGTCAAGCTGGTAATGCTTACCAAATGGAAAATAATACATGTATTAAAAATTTAAAAAGGGGTTTTTTATTACAGGTTTCACAAGATAAATGCACATCAATCCAAAGGGTCTCCATCAGGGGTCAGTGTTTTCTATGGAGAAACACAATGGACAGTAAGGGGAATGATGCAATTGGTTTTCAGAGTTCTCATGTACACGTCTGGCATGTAATGTTCAATGTGCAACTCTGTGTGGAACAGTTTCACAAGGAAACTGAATACATCGCAAACTGCAGTAGTGTGGTGCTTAGCACCTTACCAGCATGTACAACCAACTTAAAGTGATGATCCCTGGCATTTCAATGAGAAGCCAACGCTGATGAGATTTGTGTTGACAAGCCCGACAGGACAACAGGATGTGCACAGTTTGGAAAGAGTGACGGAAAGAGTGATGGAGTTCCGCAGAATAAAGGCACAAAAGATATTCTCGACTTGACAGTCGTGGAAGGTGCTGGTTCTCTGTACGTGATGCATTTTGTTAAAGTGGGAAACCATGAACCAGGAAGACAAACACAGACTGGAGAAATGCTATGAGGACTGAGTACATGTCCAGTGAATAGTAATATTCAAAAATAAACTAACCTACCCTTATACTCGCCTAGAAAATATGGTGAGATTGATGTTTGAAACAAATTATGCTGGTCAAAGTTAAATCAAATTTTATTTTTAATGAGTAAGCAAATAGGGTCATTATCATTCGACACAGGCAGCAAAAACACCATTATAATCTACATCTACACCTAATCCAAGCTGAATATTAAATGAGTCTGGCAGGAAGAGATGATGAGAGGGTCATCAGATGGGGGTGGGGGTGGGGGTGGGGGGCAGTGAATGAGCACTCACTGTGTAAGCCCAAGAGGCATGGGCCATCAGCCACTGTATTCTGCACGATCACATTCAATTTAACATCTTTCCTCGACATCAGTTATTGATCAGTTATCAGTTATCTTCAAGTAAAAGGACACACTGCCATTACTATGTGAGTAAAACGGAAACAAAAAACCCCCACAGCTGGTTATTATGAGAATACACTTAACCGGGGGATGTGAAATGAGGCTACACACTTTGATATGTGACGCAGAAGGAGGATTGGCACACTGAAAAACTAGACTGAAACAGGATGTACTAAGGGAATACAGACCTGTTTGGAAATGTAATTACACAGGGAAATCAGCAGAGCCCCTCGGATGCACTCCTGTATCCTCTGGCTGGGAGTAAGGCGGAGGATGGTGGTGAGCGGAGGGGAGGGCCACGACGGCGGCCTCCTCACACGCGTGCTGTTCTGATTAATAATTCATCTGTGAGCCGGGGCCCGACGGATCCCAAAACGATCAGCCCCGCGCAGCGCGTCGGACGCGCCGCCATTCAGACGCGTGAGGATGGAATACATTTCACGTCGGCGGAGGCAGCGAATTCAGCAAAACTGGAGAGGGGAGCGCGGCAACAAACACATCCCAGACAAATACATGGGATCCAGGGGGGGAGGGGTGTGCGGGCGGGATGGAAAGAACAAAAGCCGCTTGAACGCGTGGAAGAAAAACTACAAGCGAGCACGGTCGGCTCCTATTTTAACTTATGCAAATGAGAAATGATTTGTTCGCATCAGCTCATAGCCTTTGGACCGGATTATGCCAAAGAACTACAGGCTGAATTGCTAATGTCTGTTCCTCGGGGAAGGCATGAAACCTGTACGTCAGCATTTCAGTCTGTTAGTAGAAACACATAAAGGCCTTCCTTATAACCAGAATTCACCTGAGAGACACCGCACACAGAGGAATGGCCCTGCTTGTTACTGGGCCTCCCGCTGCTATTATGAGGGTGGGAGCTACTGGATGAGGCAAAAAAGGGCCAGCTCCAGTCATCACTTTTAACACTTTATCAGTTAAAAGCTCATACACACTCACACGCTGTTCCTATAACCATGAACTGAGCGACAGCAATCAAGTTAAGCTGAAGCGAATTTCAAGTCTCTATTTTGGAGCAAGGAGAATTAAAGGGTTTGGCAGTAAAATAAATTGCCCAATTTTAAGGACGATTCTGGGGGACAGTCCAAGCTTGATTGATTCGATGGAGGCATTTTCGTAACAGGTGCACAAATTGAATTTGGCAATCTGCAGAGCATCAGGCACGCTTTGCAGATACAGATCATGGTGGAGAATGTTCATTTCTCATTTCCAACACCCCCCCACCCCCAACAGTAACGTTTGGGGTATCACTTTGTTTGGCACCTCTGTTTATGGCAGCCTGCCCCCCCACTATCCTCACCCCCCCTGCCTCTATCTTTGCTTTGCAAGGTCAAAAACAGCTTTTCTAATAAAGTCTGCCACGCTAAAAACAAACTCGGCTCCAACGCTGGCGGGGTCAAAGCAGACACGGACACAGAGAGGGGTGTCAAAGTATGGCACGCCTGTCCTCTCTCATCGCCAGGAGCGACAGACAGTCACAGCAAGAGACATGGCAGGCAGAACACTCTCATGATGTAGCAGGCCTTGGATTACATGTCAGTACAAAGACTGGATAATCAAATATATGGGAGCTTCAATGCTACCTTAAGTGAGACAATAACGAGAATTTATAAGACCTCATTATGGTATGGTTATAGCTCATAATGCAGATACGGATCTCTGGTCTCTTCAAGCAAAGAGGGCACATGGCTACAATGCCCGATACCTTGGAGCACTAAAGCAAATACATGAGCTATCGGGTCATATGACAACAAATAAAGAACGCTGATTGAAAATGTCACCGAGGCACAGTCCTCTGCCGGAGGCAGTCACTGTCACACAGAGGAATATTCGCTACCAAAGCCTCATGCAATGAGTATTGCTTCATATTCTGCTCCATTTTTAAACTGGCAACAGTGGTGGTCTCCGTTAACAATGCCTCTCATTCTGCAAATAGCAAATGAACAGGGATTAAGTCAGATGCGTCCAAAGGCTCCAGGATTGCAATGCATTTATTCCGCTGTCTGAGGGGGCAGTCGGCTGCATCTCAAAAATATTTTCTAATTAAGCCAGGAGTTACTTGCTCCTGGCAACAGAGGTGGGAGGACTCCCTCCCAAAAGACAGACAAGGGAGGCTTCCTCTCAGGTTTAATTAAGGAGGAAAATCAGTCCATCGTCACAAAAAGGCGTAAGATGACTGCATTCCATTAAATGGCACACCACAGTGCATCGTCTCACCACTGAGCCGTAATGAGGGAAATGAAAATCAATGTCTCTGGGTGCATTTTGTACATGCCTCTTTGATTGTTAGCCACTAATGGAACCACTGGAAGTTTCTGTAAAAGTATTACAAAATTGATTGCATTTAATCTTGTGATTAAAGAAAAAATAATTGGAATTAATAGCACTTTTCATCATACATTCATTTAATACTAGAAAAAATTGTTTTAATTAAACCACTTCAAGTAAACAAGTTTTATGTCTGCCTCGGAGCAACCCACAGACTCCCCTCAAAACTGCCTGCGCTTCCCTACTCTGGTATGGACACACAACGTGCCGATAACAGCAGTCATAAATGGAATACTGAGGCTGAAATTTGGTTTGGGAGATGTGTAGCCAGCAATGGTGCTCCCTGAAATTGGGGTTGGGCATGCCATAATTGTCTCAGTTTCTCATAAAGCTGTCACCAGAAATATGCAAGGCTGGGTGAAAAAGATTTCATTCACAGCTGTTAAATGCAGGTCTAATATCTGAAACCAAGCATTTCCCTGTAACTTGTACTTCTGTATTGCATTACATTGATACTGACTGTTTTTGCAATTTGGCAATTGTGAATTCCCAAGGAGCATGGTGCACTGGCATAAAACCAGGCCTGAATAATCTTTACAGTCTGGCAGACCAAAGCATTGAGAGGCACTGGGACTCTCTCTTTATAGAGGATATTAAGAACATGTAAGCAAAGGGGCTCTTTGCACAGACTGCGGTACTTAAAAGGGAAATGTTGAGCCCATTCCAGCATGCCCAGCATACGTCATAATATACCTCCACGCATTTTAAACTAACGAGCAATGAGGGACTGCTTGGCTACACTGTTGTGGGGTGATGACAAACAGGGCATCACCAAAGACTACAGGTCACCCTTATGTAAGCCTACACAGTAAAAATCTCAACTTTTCAGTTCAGTCTCTGAATACAGTGAATTATAACAAATCTATTCAAATTAATGCAACCCCTCATCAACATTTTAATATGTGGAGAATCTGCTGTGTAGCTGGTAATGATGTAGTGAGATTTATCAACCTCCAATTTGAATTAGGAGATTTAATATGGTAACTGAAGAGCCCAGGTCTTCTAAGCGGTATTAGCAACAATGAGTGAGTAGATGGGCATCCAGTACATCCATACATGTATTAATAGTGAAGAAAATGATGGATGATTTTAATTTGCGTTCTAAGGCTGAGTGACAGTGCTACAAGCATGGTGTGAAAATGGTAGATAAGTAAGTGTCCAGGGGAAGCAGCCTCTTAAACTGTAATTACTCACTGTTAATGCCCTGGTGTGCCACTGAAGACAATGGGCTAGTTAACATATGCCTTAAATGTTACTTTTTTCCCCATTCATTTGATACGAAATGATTTGCGTGCCGTGATTTTTCATTGAAAGGAGTGAGTAAGACAGGTGGAATTCGAATTAGCAGGGCATTAGAGTTACCAGAGCCTATTAAAAGAATGGCAGGGTAGTTCTGAACCATTTCTATTGTGAACGGATCTGCATGACAATGCATGGCTTGACGCTTTCTCTCATAGGTTCCACACCGAAGAAATCTGGTTAGTGTTTCCACTCCTCCATTGTGTGGCTTATCTCTCAGGTACAGGGTAAGAATGGGTTTCATTTTTGGGCATAAATTGGATCTTGGTGTGTGGTGTTCACTGAAGGCTTGATCCATGCAATTTGATTCCTGGTCTATACAACGGCACGTTTGGGGATTTAGCCTCAAACCACCAAGGAACAGTTTTCACTAAAAGAGTACTTATTGTCTTGAGTTCAGGTTTCAGAAATGAGCTGTATACTGAAAAAAATGTCTGAGGAGGAAGGACAAAGTAAATAGAAAAAAGGTAATGACTGGTAAAATAGAATTTGTAAAATAAAAAATTCATTGGTCCCAAAGCGACAGTCAGCTGATCAATCATTCATGAGACTGATTCTCCATTTCTTTGTTCAGCAGACCTAAACAAAATGCCCGTGCAGGAATGCAAAAAATAAAAGGGGAACTTTAAAAATGAATAACAACACTCCCCAACTCACAGGCCTTAATGGAAAAATACAGAAGAAAAACTAATGCTTCATACATCAATGAGCTGCTGAGTCATTCCATTAGTGTATGTCTCACATTTTGCTAGAAAAACTGACCAGTGGTTTTAGGTCTGCCACATCCAAACATTTTTAAGCTGGGACCCCTTAGCTATCAGCTGGGGTTGCCAATTGAAGGGTGGTTTCCAGTTTTTCCAGTTTCAGTTCTACCCTGTTAGAGATCATATTTTATCAAATTAAAAATGATTAAACCAAGCACTTTTGGTTTAATTTCCTCACTGGTCATCAGACCTATCTAAACCTGGGAATGATGGCATTTCTTTTTATCATTTCAGTACAGCGTGAAGGAACTCCAAAAATCTACTAAATATTCTTTGGAAAGACAGCTGTGAGCTGTAAAAAAATTGCTGTCAGTTGATTTTGGATGTTCAGTGAATAACTGACATTGAATATACTATACATTTAAGCACTGTAGACTGTTTGGTTGGTGTGCCATATAGTGCTCACCAGATTTTTTGGCCATCTTTTGGCATGTTATGGTGTTGGCCCTTAATGGCATATGCCTATATGTTGGCTTAGATCTGAGCGATCAGGGCAGTCAATAAATGTAGTTTAAAAAAAAAAAAACTACAGAAACTTAAACTTCCAAAATTATTAATAGGGACTGTAAAATAACTCACTGTAAAAACAAACAAAAACCAAACACATAAACAGAAAACAAATCTGGTGGTCCTGTCACCTCGCAGCAGGAACTCACCATCCAGAACTCCTCTGTTGTCCTTTGATGGTGGAATGACCTTCTACACTGCATCCGATCTACTGAATCTCTCACTATCTACAAGAAATATCCGAAGGCACAGCTCTTCAGCACTCACCTGAACACCCGAAACACTACCTCCTACAGCAATACCTTATTTCTTAAACTTTGTTGTCCTTAAAAAATACAAATCTATGGTTTCATGCAGTTGTATCTCTGTCTGCTAGCTTGTATCTTTTCTGGCCAACTACTGAAACTTGGTCATGCAGCGCTTCTAATATTGACTACTCATATGGCTATTTGCTTGTGTTGTACTCTGCCTCTCTTGTAAGTCTCTTTGGATAAAAGCGTTTGCCAAATGAAATGTAAGATGTGAATGTAAATCAAATGAAAAATGATCACTCGTGCTTCAGGGAATCCTCACCATTAAAGACTTTACAAATTGGATCAAAGCTCTTATGTGCCTTTACAGCATTTTCAAGACAAGTGAATAATCAAGACCCTCTGAGATGTTCTGGAAAGCTGGCACACACATTTCTCGAGACAAAGTAAGGACAGAGCTGTCTGCTCAGACATCATTTAAGCCTGTACCTTTTTAAGCACAAATAATGGCAGCCCCAATCTCTCTGCCACATCAAAGATTTCAGCAACTGGGTAGGCACACAAAAGGTCAAACTAAAATTGGAAGGACACCAAAATAATATGATAATATGATACTGATATGTAAGCTGACAAATGTCATGTCCCAATTGACTCCATTCATATCACAAATGCACCCCCCCGCCACACACACATCCTCATATTCAGGACAGGGAGGTAAAGGAATCTGTTCTGCTTCCATTTTTTTCTGTCCTTTCATGTGTAGCAGGTTGGGAAAAATGATGTGATGACATTTAGCTGATGTTTCCCAGGACCACTGAAAGCTCTCCTAGACCATGGTGCTTCGTGAAACTTAGAACCAGGATAGCTCTATTGTAGACCATTTCTGTGTCAAACTAATTTCCACTTGCAAACCCTTACAAAGAAGGGAGATATTTCAGGGTGAGGGTGTACATGCATTACAACAATCTGACAGCTCATGTTAAGATCGCATTAACTATCGGAGTATATCTCGTGTAACTATTTGCTTCTGTGCTCAAATGGTCAAATGGTCCTCATATTGAAAGTTACAAAGGGGAATATCAACATCTAAAACGCTGTTGGAATACATTATACAGTGGATGCCATTTTAATGCATCCTTTCTGTGCAGAATGAAAATGAGCTACGATAAAAGCAGGAATACATCACACCGATCAGGCTGTGGCTTAGAGGAGAATGTAGGCATTTTCCTTCCAGCTTTCAAGTGCTGCCTCTTAAGAATGTGTGAGGATTTTTTCTCCCCTTTCTTCCGAGCCGTCAGGAAGTGATGAATTGTGGGATGGATGCCGAGGCTTTGATGATCTGCTTGTTAAGGGTGCAGCGTCAATGCCGAAGCCTTCCCCACTTCCCGGGAGAAGCAGTATTGTCCTCTGAAGAAATCAGATTCCTCTGACCTAGATCCATACTGTATAGCTGGGGTGTTTATTCCCATCTGAGCAGTCTTCTCCAGACTACAAAAAAATCACATGCCTCAAAAAGCCACAGCGTATGCTGGCTCTAACTGGTGGCGTCTGACTGCCATCTGTGGGGTGTGGTCTCTTTTTTTTAACTCTCAGTCCCATCAATCACAATATACAAATGAGCTTGACTTCACAGAATTATACAGTAGCTGGCAGTTAACTAAATCCAGATTTTGGTCAAACTCGAAAGTAATTCAGTAATCAAAATGTGAATTTCAATTCCTCAAATACTGTAGGCCAGCATTTACGTCTGTCTGATGTCATGCTGACGTAACCCATCCGGACAGCAATGCAATCAATGTTTGTCATGTCATTTGTTAAATCAATTAAGACAAACGCCCTTATGCCGACACCTTCCTTTCCCCTAGGGCGTGACAATAACTGTAAAAAAGGAGATGGAATTTTGCCATTATACTTTTGCCATTGTACTTTCAAGCATGGAGCCAAGTCAATAATAACAATTTTAAAAAATCTGCTGAGAATTTATCTCATCTGTTAAGTCTCAATTAGGTTCCCTGTGCTCCTCATATTAAATATAATGCAGTGTTGGTGGCGGTTGGTGGAGGTTTGCTGCATTCACTCTTTCTGTTTCCCTTCTATTTTAGGTCCTCAGTGGCAGCTGATGCTGCAGACCCCCCCACCCCCGCCTGTAATCCTGCTGTGCTGTGTGCTGCCTGTGATTTACCTGTCCCGCGAGGACACGGCTATTCGTTAAACAAGCTGTCCTGGGTGCTTAGCAGCAGCCCTGGCACCCACTTCAAAGGGGCCTGGTCTGTACTGCTAAGCCCGCGTCTTTTTACCCCCAGTGCTACAGTGTGGGGAAAACGGCCACTCCGACACGCTCAAAATCGAACCGTCGAAGCACTAATGTCCATCATCGGGAAAATGGGACACAGCGCGCACGTCCTGACCTCAGCGGTTTACACAGAGCAAACACTTTATTTCTCATCGATGTACACTGCTGTGATATGCTCCTTTTAAGCACGCTCATTCTCCCAGCTCTGCGTTTAGAACTGTCTGTACTTAACAGCAGATGTTTGTCATAAAAGTCTCTGGATACATCACACAATGTGGCTCCTGCAATTAAATAAAAATGGCCACCTCTGTTGCAATAGGACAGCCAAAGAGAAAACACTGACAGCACTTCCAGAGCTACCTACTATACAATGATATGATACTACTGAAATAAGCACAATCAATGCTTCCCTGTATAATGTTACCTTAGGCCTTGGGTGGATTACATAATGTTCATGGGAAAACCAACGTGTATTAAGATCTTTTGTTCACAGCTACTGAACTGCCAGCCAATTCTTTTTTCCATTTTACCATTGGGGAATCCTCTCAGGATTACATCCGTCTCTCTATAGTCCCAGAGATCACTCAGGTCTATTTAACTAAAATTGTTGGTGCTTGGGCGCCACAGAGCAATACGAGTGTGTAGAAAGACTATGAAAAACTAAGACAGTGAAACTGAGGCAAATGATACTCCTCATACATAAAATGTTATGTAGAGTCAACGACGGAGCCGAACCTTGCTTGTAAACTGTCATAAATCAAAGAGGCCTATTCCTGATCCATTAGTCATGAGGGGGTCCTCCTTAGTGCTATTTCCCATTTCATTTCGCATTCATCACCGATTTATCGCTGCTGGGACGCCTGACACTGATGGATTATGGGGCATGGGCATGGCACAACACTGAATCCCCGAAACATGCTGGCCACACGTATACCACACCCACTAACCCCCAGATGCACAGACCAAATTAAAAGGGACAGAGTGGACAGACACAGTCCCTATGTCCATATGCCGTTTCTTTGTTAGTGCATGTGTAAGCGTAACTGCTGAGCCTTGCTGCTTTAGCGTTGCTGCATTCTTGAAGATCCTAAGGGTCTGGACAGGCAGCTGCGCCCCACTATCGGGACAGATGCTGCAGTTCCTCACCTTTCCCATGGGGGGGGGGTCCGTTCTCTGCCCAGAGGCTCCTCCTTGCTGCTCGGCATTGAGCTGTCATCTGAACTCTGACCTCTGACACTTCCTGAATGGAACACCCTCTCCAGGCAAATCTCTAACCTCAGTAAAAAAATAAGGGAAACGCATATGGCCTTCCACTGTACAACAACAGAATGCTTTAATGGTTTGGATTTTCAGGGTTCAAAATGGTGGCAAGGACTTCAAAAGGTTTTACACAGCCTGCCGCGCATCGCTACAAATGATAGCAATGTCAATCAGCGTTCGTCTGTCTGCGCAGATCATGTTTTGCCCGGGATCTGCACAATAGAACTGAAGCTCCAAACTATGCGTGAATCGATGGTAATCATGTTAACATCCTTCCCTGGTATCTCCCATGCCTCGCAGGTACAGAATTCAATACGACAGCACTGACCGCCATCCAGTAAATCTTTCAATTAAAACTGAAAAGCCACAATGAGCTGGCCCCTAACAACTAGCCCTCACTGCCCTTCCAGCAAGGCAATTAATGTTCAGATATCATGTGCCCTTGATGTCTCATCACTGGATTCAATGCATAAATATATTACATTTAACATGGAAGGAGCTGGTAATGAGGTGTCAAACATGCATAACATCGGGACTTTTCAAAGCAAAGGGAAAAAGAAGGTCATAAAATGACTCCATTGAGAGTCGTGTCAGCACAAATCTGGTTCTCTCTGGTAGAGCTTTTCCACTGTATTTCTCGCCTCTTTAAAGGCGATAAACCCGGCATAATCTTGTCATGAGATTCAGACGAAAATTTTGGAATTGGAGAGGCTCTCGCAGAGCAGAATCTACTGTTCTCCGGCTGTGGGAAAATAATTATACACAGGACAGAAATAAACACAGCACAGGGGCGGAAAGGGAAGCATTAACCCACTGAGTGCCAGGGCATTCCGTGTGAGAGAGATCTCCACAGTCTGGCGGGGTGGAATGAGGGGACCTGATATTTTGCTGTTGGGGGCAGGGACAGGGGACAGGGACAGGGGGCAGGGACAGGGACAGGGGGCAGGGACAGGGACAGGGGGCAGGGGCAGGGACAGGGGGCAGAGGGCAGGGGCAGGTATCCTGGTGTGGGACAGGGCTGCAATGTGGAGAGTGTGGGTTTGACAGGCCCTTTCCTCTCCACAGAAACGGACTCCGGCATCTTGGCAGCTCAGGTCCCGGCAGGGGCGCCAGTCAGACACTCGGACAGCTAATCGGCGATGATGTTCTACTAAGTCCAGCGGCAGATGAATTGAAAGCTCCCTACTCTGCCACCCCCACCCCCCAAAATGATGTGCCTATTATGGCTGAAGCATCTCCTAATAGGCAATTTTCTTCCAGCAGGAAGGAAAGCCTCATTGCAGTTAAGCCTATAACGGCTAAACCTCACACTGTATGCAAATTCATTCTTTCCTTTAAGCTTTGTTTGAGAGGATCACATCAACAAATATGCAGCAGCAGATCCCAGGGAAAATGTGCTGTTAACTTAGATTAGACACCATTTAAAAAAAAATCAGAAAGCATAACAGCAATTGCACATCTTCTTCTAATACAACAAGCTTCTTGGACAGTACAGATTTAAGTACCGCCAGCATACGCAAAGCTTTTTACTCATACTGGAGCCTCAATGTAAGGATATGTTTTCTTTCTTTGCAATAAAGGTTTCTAAATTAACTGCTCCTGCTCAGACAGTGAGACCTGCTTTTTTCCGTTGGAATGGAGATCTCATCAGATATGAGGGAACCTGCCAGAACAGATGACGAGTAAGCTGTTGAGTAACTACATTAACACCGCCCACAGAATCCAATCACTTCTCTTTGACTGACGTCCATCTGACCTCCACTCCATAACAAATTTTCACCAGGCGAGCCAAAAATGAACACCCTCATCCATCACTGTCATCTTTCAAGTGACAGGCATTAAGGGTCCACTTCTTGACGCCAACTCCCAGAGATTGGTTTGGGTTGAAATTTATCCATTTTTTCCCACTCAGTCCCAAAGCAAGACTGAAAACGGTGGGTGGTCCAGACATATAAAATGAATTAGTGATGATAATGGATCCCCCGTACACAATATGAATGATGCATTAATAATTACGAAGGCCAGCAGCAGTGTTATACAACACACTGGTGTCTTTGTTCAGCTGTTGGGAAACTATTTTACACACAAGATGGCCGTGTTGTTGGCAGTGCTTTGTCTTATAAGACACAAAGCAGACCTGTCCATCACCGTGCACCAAACCCTGTGAAAATGGAATGCAGCACACGGAGGTTAACAGCATCCAGCCAAATGAGCCCGATCATATTCTGTAAGCCTGAGGAATCCCTAGACTAATCCCTTTGTTTTTACATGGTGGTGCCGTCATATTCCGACTTCGTAAAGGGAAAGGTCAGCCTCTACGTCTTGGAGCTATGTAGTAATCCCAGATTCATTCCTTGAAAGATCACTATCAAGCAGCTGTACGCCCCTGCACCCAAAATCTCATTCAGAGGAATGGTGTGGCAGGCTGGTTTACTGCCGAATACAGTGAATTTAAAGCACAGGAGACCTCAAATTTGTTGTGTCGCACACACAGAGAATGCACTGGTAATAATGGACGCGATGAGACTGAGCCTGTGTACTCAGTGAAATTACCAGCCTGTGGTTGTTGTCTTGCTGGGTACGGTGGGAGCGAAGTTAAATGTCACCGAAATGGCAGAGGGGCCAAACCCTCCCAAGGAAATGGGGGGATTCTCGCTCTCTGAATATTAATTGTGGAGGGACTCCCAGCCCCTTCATCCAGACGGGAGGGGAACGCTGACGTGATGAGGTTAAATGAACTTCTAACGAGCAGAGTGAGAACGAGACCCGCATCCCGCAGGGGAAGGAAACGGAGTCAGAGACTCATTAACCCTGTAATATTCACACAAGACAGCGCGCAGCTCTACGGCTCTGACTGCATACAGACACAATGCACGGCTCAATTAAAATACTGACACGTCGTGGCAGAGGCACAAACCACACAACCTGGACTGTGGACCTGTCAATCGGGCTGGACATTCCAAAGCAAGGGCCTATCAGATTGCATCTGTATGGATCTATTAAGCGAGTTCACCTCAATGCTGTACAAAGCAGACATGCACATATGTTGTTTTGGTCGGCTGTATCTTGTATTACCAAATCAGCTCTTCACAAACTACTGGCTTCCTTTAGTTTGTAATACAGCCCAATTTCCTGAAGGTCATTTATTTTTACTTTTTTCCCCTTAAATTTCAAGATCATTTTAGATATTCTTGTAAAATTTTGACAGTACAGAAATAGTTAATGTGTCTAGAAGGACAACATTTCCAGCCACAAAGGGTCTGAGGACAGAAGCTCTACTCAAGGCCCAGCTGTGAGCTGTGTGGACTACTGATACTAATGTCTGCCTTGGCCTTAATCAGGTACACCTGAGAAACTGTCTCTCCAGATATTCATTTATTTTCTCTTCAAGGAAGAGAGTGACAGCAAGGCCACAGAAAATAATGGGATCCTGAGGGAGGGTTTCGTAACAAAACGCTCTCTGCTTGGAGCAGTTAAGGGTTAAGGACTTTGAAGAGGGGGATGAAGAGAACCCCGGTGGGCAGGGAGGAAGGGGAGGAAGGGGAGGAGGAGCGCGGCGATGCGAGGAGCAGGGAGGCGCGGCACAGCGCGGTGATTACCATGGCTGTGCCACACATGAGCTCTGTGGAAATGAGCAGGCATGATCAAAGGCCTACTCTGCATAAAGAGAAAGGAGTGGGCAAATTGAAAGCGCGCATTTCCATAGAGCGGGAGCTGCGCTGGGGCGAGGGGGCCCGCCGTGCACGCTTGGCCCGCCGGGGAGGACAGCGCCGCGAGGAGGCCCGGGATCTCCCTCACACAGCTGCAGCGATAAGGCACCACGGGGACCACGGAGCTCCTGCGCTGGGGGCCGTTTCCCCGAATCTGGGGGGGGTGGGAGGCGGCGGAGGTCGAACAGCGGTGTGTCCGTGCTGCTGTCACTCTGTCACCCTGCTGTGGGGTGCAGAGGCTCAGCTGGGACCGTTTTATCTCAGCCGGGCAGCAGGGGCTGAGGCACACTTTTAAGCACATGCATTTGCATGCAAGCTGCCATTGCTCATTTTGCTTGCTATGTAACAATAAAGCACAATTTCACGTTGTAAACCTCTCCCTGTAAAAAAATGGAACAAAATAACACTATATTTCCCGTACATACAGCCCAACATCTGACCTAATTATAAGTAGTAGAACTAAAGTTATAATTGCAGTCGGCAGCTCTTCAATGAGTATTGATTATGGCATACTGGCCTAATTGGGTGTTTTTTTCCTCCATATCTGAATCAATACAAAGGCAATATTTTAACATGGGCTCTAATTGACTAAACACATGGAGCTACCCCTGCAAACAGGACAACGGTTTTTTTCCATAACCTAATACTTTTGTTGCCATGGCAAAATCGGTGCGCCCCAGACACAGACACATCTGAAGTGCAGACAAAAATAGCATAATAAAAAATAGCAAAATAACCGCGTATGACTGAGGAACAATTCCGAAACATCCTGCCATTCGCGGCTGACCTTTCCACATCCTGAGCGGCAGCTCTGGGAACCGCCGTGGACTTTCGAAATGCGTAACCCGAGTTAGCGGCCTTGCTTTCATCCCCCTGGACGCAGAAAGTTGCCTTGTTTTGCAGCAGAGCAGGGGAAGAGAACGGGGCGCTGGGATGCTGTCGGGCGATGAATTATTCAGCCGCTGTGAAAGGCAGCTGCCCCTCTGTGTTAGGATCGGCGTCCGTCCGCTCCCGCCCCAGCTGCCGTTAATGGGCGCTGGAACCCCGAGCGTGAGCGGCAATACACGGAGACATAACAAAAGGCGGGGGGGGGGGACATAAAGGGCCCCATCATGGGCACGAGGGACACCGAAATGACCATGGGAGGTGGGGGGGGGGGGGGGGGGGGGGGGGGGGGTGAGTTGCTGTTATAGAGAACCTGACCAGCAACATGTAAACAGAGATTTCAGCTGGACTGCAAATGTAATGCGAAGAAAGCCCCTCTGATGACGCTCCTTTGTTCTTGCTACTGTACAGATGGTGCGTTTTCGACGCCTGCGTCAATGCACGGGGGAAAGGGTGAGCAGACAAAGGACATCAGGTCTGATTAATATTAAGGCAGAGGTGGGTCTGTGTACGGGGAGTGCTCTCGGCCCAGAGATTTATGACACACACTGGGCTGGAGGTGGAGTGGATTGGGGGGGGGGGGGGCGGGGAGAGATTTTTTGAGAATACAGCGTGCTCTTCTGTTGAATTTCCCAATTTCAGCAGCTTAAATTCACTGGGGAAAAGGGGTCAGGGGACTTCATTTGCTCTCGCTGGAATGGGATATCGGCTGATCATGTAAGGTTATCACCCCCTGGGAGCATTCCAAATGAAAGTGACAAAAGCAAAATGTCACCCACTTTATCACACTGCCCCCACCCACCCCCAACACAGGCACCACCTCTACCTCTACCTCAAAACAGAAAGTAACAAAAAAGAAGGCAGATATCTCAAAGGCCTCTTCCTTGGCTGGTAAAAAAAAAATAACAACGCCGTGGCTAATTACCATACTGGAGCGTTCTCCCTGACTGGACACACTTGGGGAGGGGATTGATTGCACACGCAGCTGATGGTCATTTAATTCCCTCCCTCCCTGCTGAGGGATGCCCGCACGGTGCCGTCAACCGAGCGTGGAGCCAGGAGGACCCCCGAAAAATGGCCCCGGGTGCTCTGTGGGGTGCGCAGGGGGTGGGGGGGGGGTCTGTGGCGGGGGGTGAGGGGAGAGCAGCGGCGAGGCCTGTGTTTAGACGGTCAGTGCGTCTGCCCGTGACTCACTGCCGCCGACTCAGCTACGGCAGAGACGCAGGCGCGGAGGTGTCATCACGAACGCCGGAGTCTCCTTCAGGCGGCGTGGGCCCACGGCGCCGGCGCTCTCCCTCCTCACCCCGCTCTGCCGCTGTCAGCGTGATGAAGAACAGCAATCGCTCCATGCACCTGCGCGCACACACACTGGCAACCTGGCTTTTTCAATCATCTCTCTTGTGCCATAACAGCCGTGGGTAATTAAGAGCTCGGGGGCAAATGGAAATGATGGCTTTCCGCGTGCACGTGTCCAAAAAAAAAAAAAATCCTCTAGGGGGGAGGGGTAGGGGCTGCAGGGGCTGCACAGTTTCCTTAATTGGCTAGGCTACTGTTCATTAGGCTAGCTACCTTCCACCACATGGTCACCCGTCCTCATGCATGACCATAAAGCACATTTCTTCTGCATCTCATTCCGCTCAGCTTGCGGTCTGTGGACCCTGTTCCAGTCCATGCCCTGCAGTCGAGGTTTCTGCACATCTCGGACACCCGAGGGGATCCTCTCAGCCAGGTTTACTGCAGCAGCCACGATACAGAAACAGCAAACAGCAGGACAGGACCCTTCATGTAAAGCCTGCAATAAGCAGCCAGGCTGCCCCTGGAGTCCACTGGCTATGCAGGATACACAGTGTTGCAGAGGAGGAGCTGGCAGCCCTCCTACAGCCTTCCAGTACACGGTGTATCCTTTCTTTTCTCACCACTCTGCCCTCTATTCTGTGTTACTGTGAATACATGTATCACATTAACTCCAGTGGCCCTAGAAACAGACCAGGAGTTAAAAAAAAATCTGATGCTTTCATGTCCATTTCTATGATGTGAGATCAAGGAATTCCACAAGGAATAAAATCATGGCACGTTTTAAAAGACAAAGCTAGTTTTACATCCTGGCAGACAGCAACCGACAAGAAGTTGTTGAGAACGCATATTTGGAAGTAATTGCATTTCCTTAAAGGCATTAATGAATTTACCTTTCAGTTCCTGTTCTGCTACGAGGCTTCAAAGCCCTTTTTATCATTCCAGTCCAAACAGACCTTACTTAAATCGCTCTTTTTTCGCAAAAAGTAATTATATTGGTACACAGCTTAATACTGAATAAATCTAACAGATCCTTTGAAGAGGGAAACAAATTTACATGCTGCATAACTAAGCAATAGTATTCTGGGAATACTGTTTTAGGAAAGTGGGGATACAGTATTTTAACTAAAAACTAAACAATACTAAACCCCTGATGAAAAGGACGAGTCAATCTCAATCTCAAATAGCTTTCAGGCAGAAGAAATCATCTAGTTAATGGTCTTAAAAAAAGGAAGCCATAACAACCTGTGCCAAACCACAGAACTAAATTCCCAGCTGTAGGTAATGGAAAAAAATACTGATAGAAATCAAGACTACAGATGTGAGCTATCGGTATCTGTGTTCATTGTGTGTCTTCTAGAGGCTGGACGGCATTACCATCGTCTATTCATGATTTAATCGTTCAATTAAATTAGCAGCGATTTTCCTCCTGTATGTCTTGACCTCAATTACTCAATTACCTTGTAGGTTACACTATTGCAGACATGCAATAGCCAAAGCCTCTTGGCATACAGCTGCAGCAATACCTTGTACTTGTACTTATCCCTACTTATCTAACAGTACCAGGCAATAACAACAGCTTACAACACCTGGGCCCCTAAAGCAGGCCTTGGAGTGTCCAAGTGGAGTAATTTGTTTTGACGAACTAAGACCCCAAAGGCTAACAAAATGAGCCCAAAATTCCAATTTTATTACGAGACTGATTCTTCAACAATTGATATCTCAACACAGCAAGAGTGGTATGACGTCTCGGAGGCACAACAGTGGTCAGTCTGCACTGCAAACATCTCCACAGTACAAAGGCAAAGGGGAAACATCAGTGAAGGCTTTGTTCTGCAGAGTGCACTGAAGCAAACCCCTCTATCATTTAATGAGCTCCCAGGCATAGAAAAGATCGGCACTTTGCGCGCTAGGGGCGTTTGTTCCTGCACGGAACTTGTAAGGAAGCGTAGGAAAGTAAAACGCACACACAAAAGAATATTTGGGGTGGGGTCTGTTCTAAAGCTCCAATGGTCTTTTACTTCTCTGATGAGAGCCATGTTACAGTTTTAACAGGCTGGAACAGAATTAGTAAGTTGTATGTTAGACTAATAAGATGCTGTCTGGGCCTACACTGCAGCAAATCATTATTCACAGTTCAACCATTTACTCAGACTTTAAAACCGTCTACAAGAGCTTGGGGGGGTCTGTAAATTTAAGGATAAAGACTTTCTGATGCACTTTAAAATTTTACTGTGACTTTCATTACCACCCAGCTCTTATTTTTTTCTCGCTTCTCTGTAGGTTTTCATCAGCATGATAAAAACAGCCTCTTCTCAGAGTGCTTCCGAAGTTCCAAGAAACAGTTCCTACAGAATTCTCTTTGAAAGTAATATAACAAGCGCTGCAGTACTCTAGTGATCGTTACAGTTGTGTCTGCTTTGGCTGACAGTCACAACCATGAACAGTCTTAATGGAGTCTTCATCAGCACACCACCCTGACAGGGTGCAGAGAGATCTGGAACTGTCGCACCCCTCCAGCTAACGAGGGAAGCTGGAAGTTGCCGCTCTACTTTTGCTCACTCGGGGATAAGTGGGTCAGTGCGGAGCTGCAGGGAGGCTCAACGGCCTGCTAAACCCACACCGCTGTTTCACCGGTGAGGATCAAGGTAAGAAGCAGCTCTCTCTTCTTCCATGGCCTGAGGACATTAAAAAAATTAAACCGGCAGCTTTTTCTTCCCTCTTTCGGTCATGGTAATTTTACCTCGCTCCCTAAACCCGTTCACATGGAGTGTAGACTTCACTTCTGAAGCAGATTGAGGAAGTATCAATATCGTGATGTGAGGTCTTCAATACTTTTAACGTAAGCCCAGCAGTAATGGGTGGGTGAATAGGTGGCAGAGGAGGAAATGAACACTGGATTCCAGCAAGTTCTACCTACCATCTCATTTCTTCTTTTAATTATGACCCCCTTTTACACAGGTACACATTCTCCATCACAGATACGAAATGGGTGAGGAAGGATAATCTTCACACTGGGAACTGTAATTTAGGACTGTGCCCAGCGAGCCAGATTCAACAAGGATTGCTTTGTGTTCAGAGTTCTTCACCATGCTGATTGCCAGGGGAATGTGGAGAGGCAAGTACACAAGCAATCAATGGCAAACCTCTGGAGCTCCGCCAAACCCGCAACCTCTCTTTTACTCCCTGCGTAATAACTGATGCATTATGACCTGGATTCCAAAAC
Source organism: Megalops cyprinoides (assembly GCF_013368585.1). Classification (NCBI taxonomy): domain Eukaryota; kingdom Metazoa; phylum Chordata; class Actinopteri; order Elopiformes; family Megalopidae; genus Megalops; species Megalops cyprinoides. The sequence goes on along the minus strand of NC_050585.1, from coordinate 11,986,729 downwards.
AAAGCATCAAAATGAAGGCTAATCACAATTAATGAATTGTGTTCGAATAGGAAATCATGGCATGTAACCCAGTTCAGAGGAAAGGGGGGGGGGGGGGGGGGGAATAAACCTTTTGCCCAAGGCTGCAACTTCACTTGTGAAATGTATGCAAAGCTCCTTTTACGGTCTACAGGCAGCCTCCAGCTCCAGAGTCCTCTCACCGTTTCCATTAGTTTTCTCGACAAACAGCAGATATCTTATTGATGCATGCACCAAAAAGCTCACTCCTCCAAATCCTCTCTCTCCCTCAGACGCTTCAACGGCACCTTATTGGGTGGCTTTGTGAGATGGAGCTGTACATGTTGCAGGCCTCAGATCTTCTCCTGGGTCTTCCAGCCCTGGCCTCTGGCAACTAAGAGAGGTCACACAAAGGACCCCAATAGCTGCCCAGACTGCTCCACTCATGAATGAGCACCAGGTTCAATACGGAGGAAAATAGATTAATAAGTGCACTTTTGCCTTCTCACCTCCGACTAGCCTGAAGCACCACACACCATCTCCAAACCCAGACTGATAAAATGACTGCCTGAACACTTGACTCAAACTGCTCTTTTTTTGCCATCAACCATTTCTCTATAGCTGGTGGTTGGGAGCTTTAAACAACAGACTGATTTAGATAAAGAAAACACACTGATTTAGAAAATAAATGTAAAAGTCCTACTCGTACATTTTACTTGGCATACAGCATATTTAGCATATGAAACTCAAAGATATGACCCCTGCAGTCTGTGATACACTCACTAACATGCGCTTTCATTTTCATTATGGATGTAGCCGTATAAAAATTCTAGACTCATTAATAAAGTTCTCATTTTGTTCACTGATATCACTGAAGCTGATTTGTTAATGGATCATGGTTCCTGCATGAATTCCATACACAGATATTCTTTGTAGTCATCCATGTGGTTAGAGAGAAAAACAGGTGTTAAAAAAAACAGGCTACTTGGCAAGTGAAAATCGAAAGGAGAAATCAAAGATTTCACAATGCTCTCCCCCTTACTGTGCACCAGGGAAGGAGAGAGAAAGGTGAAAGCGACTGTGAGAGACTGAGGGGGCGGGAGGGAAAGACTTATACGTTAGATTTTTCTTTTTGAAGAACACGAGATTGAGGGATTTCCTTTGATCAGCACGGCACGGACTAAGTTGGCTTTCACAGGAGAAACGGGGGACCGACAAAGCCACCTTGTTAAACTGCGTCTGCACCACTGCATGCCAAATTTGTTTCATTTTTATTCAATTCACACTTTTCACAGGAACATCTAAAGAAGAGGAATGGTATCAAATTCTAATATTCTCATATTCAGGCTTTATTCTCTATTGTCTGCATTTCTTTCCTGGAACAGACGGCTTCTTGGTAATCAGTGAAACCGATTGTACGCTGGGGACCCGATATACATCCTCAGGCATTTCCTCAATTTTACCATGATTTCTCTTTATTTTCTCTTTTCAACCGCTCTACGATGTCAGTTTTCAGAGGCGTTATTACATTCAATTCAGCCAAAGAAACTGCCACACCTTTTAATCTCTATTTCAATTCTATGCTGCATCCAGGGTGTTCGCTGCAATGTAACGCTCAGAGCAGCCCCAATTAAACTTCACCCGGGCCTTAAACTGTGACCGCAACACGTTGGAGTCGGTGAGCTGAGCAGAGCTCCCCAGAGGATTACAGCCTGTTCAGGAGAGCTACAGAGTTAAATGACTTAAGCAGGGAAAAATATCATCTGTAGTTCCACTGCCATTAGGGGCTTCTTCATTCTCCCGTGAAAACGGGTCACCACGACAACTGGAGACCTTCACCTCTACCTTCTTAAAATGAGTATTCAAGAAGAGCTTGCGAGCCACAGAACACCCAGACCTGAATGGGCCTATATCACAAAGGCCTAAAGCTGGAATGTTTTAATAAGGTGCCACCGCCAAGAGGCAGGACATAACAAAAAGCCATTGTGGTGTTCGCTTTCAAGAGCCAAGCTGATTGCGTAAACAAAGGCAGATAATGAGATTATGTAAGATGGAGGAGACCTCTATTCATTTTCAGCAGCCCTGCTATGGAAGGAACTCACATGGGGGAGCCACACAGCAAAGCATAAAAATACCACCCCTAATTTCCCCCACTGCAAAATCTCACACACTCGTTAATGTTGGCCATGGTGAATCTCTCCGTTTTTTTTTCCAGTAACTACAGAAATGGGCATGCATGTGTGGGGGGCTTTAGGTGCTCAAGCACCTGCCCCTTTTCCCCTTGATGGCCATGGTGCCCTTTTTGGCAAGGTGGGTTTTTTTTGTTTGTTTTTTTGTCTGCCCATGGCCCTTATCAAGAAGAATTTCAACAATTAATAATATTTAAGTTAAAAATGCCCGTCTGGCTGCCACCCATGATCCATAAGCTGAAGGGTGAAGTTGCCGGTAGCCGTGGGTTTGTTACGTTATCTTTTTTGCACGTCCCCCTCGCTCCCCATTAGCCAATAGAAATTAAGCACACAACCACCAGCTCACGTGTGCCCATGAATTTGAAGCACCAGCAGTCAGTGACACTGGCAAAAAGGAAGGCAAGTAATTTCTTGTTCTCCATAACTGCCAGTTTAAATTAAAAACTGAACCGTTATAATATCTGATGTGACACAACAAGTGAGCTATTCGCGCACTTCATACAGAGACGACTACTCAGCAGTTGAGAGGTGGCGAGTGTGTTTCAAAGCAGTCGGGTCGTCTCTCTCCTGTTTGCTCGTTGTCATGTTATATTTAGGCCTGCAGTATTACACTTCATCAGGAAATCGCGCAGTAGCATAGTAGTCAGCCAGCAATATAGTGGGTCTGATTCTGAAGATCACATAGGCTAGTTAGTTCTCTGATCGTTTTGCTAGTTTGGACAGCATGTGTTTATAGTGATAAAATGCGTTCCAAAACGCTGTTGTTGCAATATCTGTCCGCTTGTGTGTGTTCTGTTATGCATCTACTGAACATCATACGGTAACAGAGTAACACTGCATGAGTGGCTGTTTTGAGTGGGCACCAAAGATTTCGTTATGCTGTAGCTGGTGTTCTAATATCTTGATCCATGTGCCCCTTTTTAAATTTGAGCACCTGCCCCTCCAAAGGTCTCTGCATGGCCCTGGAAATGGGCTAATCCTTTCGTTCTCCCATAACTGGCTTCACTGAAACCTTAGGACACTGTGACTACTTCACACAGGCATATATACATACAGTGGAAACAAACAGCTGCCTCAGACTGGCAGGCCACCAATGGGACTAGACCTCTGCATGAGACAAAAAAATACACATGAAAAGAATCTTTTTGTGTGACCCAGGCTGGTGGAAGCATAGAGCTGACTCAATGTACTGCCAACAGTGGATATTTTCTCTCCCTTGTGCGCGGAGAAAAACAGCCAGCAACGATGGAACCCCTTTCTCCATGGCGTTCAGTTTATGGCTGCCCAGCACATCTGGGGAGGAAAAGGTGAACCCCATTGTCTGAATGCCATCCTTAATAACAATTTACACAGGCATGAATAATGCATCTGGAAGCGCACGGGGCTACCGCGGCAGACTGCTTATTAAAACGGGGGTGCAGGCAGTGGCCGACACGACGGCTCATTAAAGCCGAAAATGGTGATGGTATGAACACACGCATGGTCGCCCCCTCTGCGTGCCGCAGAAAATAAACAGTAATCTCTGCTCTACCCGCCAACCCACCCGCTGGGCTGAAAGCACAGCTCCAGCCCATAAGATAATTGCTAATGAATCATTTATATGCATCTCGTCCCCACTATCTGAAGTTAACACCTTGATGCAGCGAAAATGCAATATATTCAGTATTATCCCATAAAAGATGCATTACAGAACATTTCGTGAGATTACCACTACAGATCTTTGAAAAGCCAACACTTCAGCACTTCCAATAACCATTCGGGATACTCAAACACTGTCTTTTTTTGTCAGTGTTTCCTTTAGTGCTGTGCACCATAACTGCAGGACTGAGACGGACTTCTAATTCTGAGGGATGTAACACATTTCCCTCACTAATCTGAGGGTATTACACTGGTTGGAGACAGTACTATAAATTGGTTGTATTTCACTTCTTTTTGTGTTGAGAAAACAAAGGCCAATAAATAATTATGTTAAGAATTAGTAATATATGATAAGACTTAAGAATAATAAATATACTGAAACCAAAAACAAAAATCAGAGAGACACCTGAATGTGTCTATGTCTATAAGTAATATAATTCACCTGTATATACAGAAATACATTAGGATTTATCAAGCTAAACTTTAGATTGTGGGGGCACTGTTGATCTCAAAGAACTGGGGAAATGCTATCTATGTAGCATGTTTTAAAGACCAAAACTGGTAAATCAATGAACTCTGCATCTAGGGCGGTCACAGTTTTTCAAAGGAGGCCCGTTCTGACTCAACAGCACTGAACGCTGACCTGAAATGCCCTATTCCGAGTACACACAAAGTACACGTCCACCTAGACTTCCTACGACTCAGTGCACAGGACAAACGCAGATGGGTGTTGGCGGGGGGGGGGGGGGGGGGGGTGAAGATAAAAGGAAAGTCAAGGCAGTGACCGCAACTGTATTCACTGTCGCTCAAAATATTGACATTCTCCGAATTCCTCCAAATGGTATGAAAGCTTGAGTGCAGTCATTCTTTTTTTGAGTTGCCGCTTTGGCAGGCTGCAGCCCCTGCTGTGTTGTGAGGTGTTCCACTTCAATATGGCAGTGACGGGAGAGGTCACAGCCAGGTCGGCAATGTATCACTGCACTGCAGTGAAGGGGGCCGCCCCAGCTGTCACGGCACCGCTGTGGACCCAGACATGCCACCAGTCAGACTGGGATAACTAAGGGGTTGAGAGCGCCCAGGCCGTTTTTATGGCAAATATACATCTCATCAACTGTGGTTTGCCGGCGAATACACAAAGGCTGCAAATCATTCGGTAAATGAGGGCATGGAAATTGTGACAGAAAGAAAAACAGCCGAAGAGTTACTTGTATGCTTGAGTCATTGAGGTAAATGACAATACCATAGGTTTGTGTAAAGTTTATTTTTATAGACACGGGGGGCACGCAATATATCCGGAATGGTGCTTCAACCTCAACTTAATGAGCAAGAAATTTAAACAAGTACAGTACTGCTTTTTTGGTCTGCCATTCATTTAAGTGACCACAGGTCTTTCATTCAAGTGACCACAGAAGCTGTGGTGATGTGTAAGAATCAAAGAATCGCAACACTTACTTGCTTAAATTGGTCACTAAAATTTAAAGGCAAAGCCTTATGACGTTTAGACTGAATGCCTGAGTCTGGAAACGCTTTGCTCTGTGATGAGCAGACAGCTGTGTCAGATGATGTCTCACTCAAGGCACCAGACGTCTCTTAATCACCGCAGGTCACTTGGCATTAGCTGACATGTCAACAGATAGCTTGCGATTACATGAAAAGGGGGAAAAACATCAGCGGTGCTGTTATTGATTTTCAATGAAGCATCGTTCAGCTGATCTTTTGCTGTCCCACTTAGCCACTGCAGTTGTTTGAAATATGGGTTAAGGTCACTCTCCAACTGAATATAGTAACACTGAACGGACCCAGCAAAGCCTTCTTGTGATGCCCTATATAAAGGCAGAAGACAACAGTCAAACGAGGCTGAAAGTTTGCTGTGGCCTGTCTACCACTGTCCCCAGAGCTCATGCATATGACTCTAGCTCATCGGGGAAGAACACTGCCACCTCATCTCTCTAAAATCATTAAAAAAATATGCTGCAACCTGAAGTACCTCCGTGTCACAGATTCTGTGACATCCTACTGCCTCAGTCTTCAAGATTATTTGACATTAGGCTGTTCGGAGGTCACCAGAAGCAGGTCGAGCGTTGCATCCTCCCTACCTTGTGAAACCCCCCCACCTCGCAGCCGTTGAGGCCCTCGTAGAGCGAGTGGTGTCGCTTGCCCAGGATGGAGGCTCTGAGGGCGGCGACGCCGGTTCCAGCGGTGATCCCAGCGGCGGGGTCGGCCGTGCTGAGGCTCTGCTCCCCCTCCTCCCTCTCTCTCGCTGGCGACGGGGCCTCCGGCGTCCCTGCCTGGTTCTCCATCTCTCCGGCTGCCGCACGCTGCTCCGGCCTCGCGCGCAGATCATGCATCACTGTGTGTCACCGGGCCGGCTGCAATCAATACAGCCACGCAGGGGCACATCGGAAGCGAGGGGGGCCGGGTGGGGCGAGCGGGGGGGGCGGGGGGGGGTATTGAGAGCTTTTTATTCTGCAAATTATACGGATCAGACGTGCCACGCCGACTTCAAAAGAGTCCGCCTTCCCCTCCTCCTCCTCCTCTTCCGCCCGCCGAGTTGGAAATCCCAAGAGGGAAAGTATGTGGGAGCCTTGAAAAGCAAACTAATTTCACCCAGAGACGACTTCTGAGAGTCTACTGCTGAGAGATGCAATCAGTCTGCATGGCGATGCAATTACGAGGATTATCAGTAACTACCCAAACAAGTTAGTCAGTCCCTTTCAGATCGATCACAGTGTCACGGTAAGAGCCTGTGGCTCTTATTGAGTTATTCTGTAAACCTTAAAACGTCGGTGGAGATCATGAAGAGGACAATTCCAGTTAATCCAGATGTGCGTGGATTAGTTACATTCAACTTCCATCGGAGAAAACAAACAAAAGATTCCTTGGGTTTGCGTCTTCCGAAAACAGGTTATGAATAAGAAATAAGCATTTGGCACAAAGGTTCTCTCATAACTCCTCTATTCACAGCAGATACGTCAAACTGCACGTACACGTATGTAAATTAAGAAAGCATGAAAAAGCGTATCAGGATACCGTGGCAGTCCAACACGCAGAGAGAGCGGTTGGAAACAGTTCAGTCATGTACGCAGACCGGGAGCCCCGCTAGCGCTGCTGATCAAGGCTGCATCCTCGCCTGTTTCCTCGCTCCGATGCTGCGTACGGCTGGGCATATCCGTCACTGTCGCTCAGGCAGAGAGGGGAGAGGAGAGCGCTCTAATCAGCGCTGGGTCTGTGACTGGCGGCTGGTGGCTGGTGGCTGCCGCTGGTCCCCCCGTACGCGCAGGCGACAGCATCCCCGGCATACGTGCGCGAGCCGAGCCGAGCGGAGGGAGCCCGACGTTTCCCTGTCACCCTCCCCCCCCTCCCTCTGCCAGCAGGTTCGGACGCAGGTACCGGTCGCGTCTGCCGATCCGCCCGAGCGTCTCCCCCCCTGCGCTGCGTCCCTGCTGTTAGCCGAGGACTCCCTGTGCCGATGAGGAACCGCAGTGCTGCGTGCTGACGGCCAGAGAGGCTGACGCTCAACTGCCTGATCTCGCTTTTGGAGATAACAACATTAAGATGAGGCGAAGGAGGAGGAGGAGGAGGGGGAAAAAAAATAATGTGTGTGTGTGTGTGTCTGTGTGCGTGTGTTTGTGTTAGCGGGGGGTGGATTCTGTCGTCCTATCACATAAAAGCAGCCTCTGGGAGGGGGCCAATCTGACTGCAGCGAGTGACCGTTTCCATGGTGATGATGCTGGAATGATGTGTGCTCCCTATTGATTGTACAAGAGGAGGCACACTGTGATAGAGGGAGAGGGCTGCACATTCACACACTGGCTGTGTGCACACAGACATACGCACCGCTACAGGTCCATCAACACGCTGGGACTGCTCACATACAAATGAATACACGACAAAGGCTCATCAACCTCCCGGGAACAATACATACCGCTGTAGCGCATACAATTCGGCATTTCTAAGCAAACCCGAGCTGTAAATGCAATGAATAAATAAGATCCCTCTTTTTCTGGACTCTTCTTTCTCTACACCGAGTGTCACAGATAGAGAAGTTTCCTGTTTGATCTCATCAATGAAGAATACAAATGAAAACACACATACGTTTTAAGCTTGGAACAAGCTTGGACTACATGGCACACAATTTTACCCATAACTGAATTTATGACTCATAGCTTTGTCATTGGTGAGTACACACACACACACACACACACACACACACAACCAATCAGACTGAAAACTGGGACTGGGATTGCTAATGCGTTTAAGCTTCCTGGTTACAATGTTCTAAACCTTTTCAGTTTCAACAATTCATATCTGCCAAGACAGTGTTGCTGTGGCTGTTAATTGCCTCTCAAATGAGCAAACGCGGTGAGAGCAAATAGCTCCAGGGAGATTAACACAGACCTGCAGCAGCACACAGAGGTTCCTGTCAATACTCTGTGTATGGAGGACGACTTGATGTTTATTAATAGTCAATAATGGTTTCACACAAGGATTGGAGCCGCTGCTCCAGTTAAAATCAGGATATCTAAAAATTAAGGCTGTCAGTCACGCTCAGGTTTTTAAATTTACTTGCTGTGGCCTTGACTGATTAATTTAAAGAACAGACTAGGTGGTTCATTTCTGAGATTTAACAACTTGTGCTTGAATTGAATACGTGCGTTTCCCCTATGACCATCCATATGACACTTCCAACATCAGGTCAGGTCAGGTCATATGACACTTAAACATCACGTCAGCTGTCCACGTTAACTAAATATTAATAATTCATCCAATATTCATAATTATTATATGTATATAATGTATTATATTAAAATTAGTAAATTTTTTTTTTTTGTTATTTTAAAAGCTGGTTTATCAAACATAAACCAGTTCCTTCTATTTGGGTGATAACTCACAACAGCCCAACTAAAAGTACAAGAATAAGTCAAACACAATCAATAATTCTCCCATGTGATGGACAGCAGCTCAATGTACATTATAGGCATTTTCACAGTGTGAAAACTCAGAGTTCTGCACACAGCGGAAATCACACATTCACGTCGCCTCAATAGCAGCCCAGTCTGGAGCGAGTCCAAGTCTGTTATATCGTTTATGAGTCATGCCACGGATTTCAGGACATTTTTCATTTTGAATCTCAGAACCATTGCCGTCACTCAATCTCCCCCCCCCCCCATTACCTTTCCGCGCGGGAAGGAAATGTCTCAGGTACGATATGAATCTGAAGCCCGTAACAAACAGGGGGCGTTCACAGCCCCCCCCCCCCACACGCCCCCGCTGCGAGGTGCAGAAGGGAAGCAGCTGCTTGTTTGCCGGTCCTCCCTCCCCCACCGCTCGTCCGCAGCTGCCCCGACCTGTCGCACACATCTCAGATGCGGACACCCCCGTTCATGGCTCCCGACGCACCGGCTATTTAAAGGTCTACAGGAGGCTGTGCTGTCTTGCGTCTCTCCCTTCTCCTGACGGCACTCTCCCACATCCTCTGAGCAAAGTGTCAGGCGGCACTGGACAAGTAGGAGGCGCTGTCTTCGGTTTAAGGCAAGAGAGAAGAGATTTGAGAGATTTGACATGTTAGTGTGCAAGTGAACGTGGGAGGGGGTGTCTCCTATTGACACTATGTAGGCTAAGGTGCGCTGGCTCGCAACGTGAGAACGGAGTGAGGAACCGTCAGTCGAATGCTGTAAACAGAGGAAATAATGAGGGATTAAGTAAAACAAAAGGCACCTCTGCCTTCAGACTGACAGATAAGAGAGGACAGATAACGCAGTCAGACAACCTTCACTTTCAATGGGATCCTGAATGGGTCCGTACCTCATATTCTTGGCACACTGCACATTTCTCGCCCATTGCTAAAAAGGTAATGAACCCGACATGACAGAAAATTGAATCATCCCATTAGAAATGATCACCTGGACCAGCTCAAGGCAAAGCGGGGAAGAAATGTAGGTTAACGCTTTCAGTGCAAAGACCAGGCTCTGCCTAGATGCACAAATGAACAGTAAACATGTTTTGAAACATAAACATGTCTTGAATTGCTTCAATAATTGCTTTGAGCATTTGTGTAACATGTTAGAGGTAATCAGGGTAAGAAATTGTTATCACTGTGCATATTATCACTGGTACAGCACGAACCCTCACACAAGACAGGCAATCTATTTGAGCAATTATGGTCCTAACTGACTGGAAAAGCACCGCGCTGCATGAGCAATATGAGCACGGTCTATTACAGCACGAATTTCACAGGTAAAAACGAGTGATAAGCGCTCACGGGAACCATTTCAAAATTAAATGAAATGTGCATATATTTGGTCCACAATATGCAACCAAAAAATAAAGTGATGAAAAACATGTACGCTTTATTTAGGATGTCTTTTATTTAACAGGTACAACACACCACACTGCCTGGTGGGGTTCCTTTATGGATCCGCCGTCCTCAACCTGCTACTAACAAAAGTAAAAGATGGGCTTCATCCATGCAAACCCCACTGTTCTGCTCTTACCAAAAGCAATGATGCTGACAGGACAGATTTCAAGTAAGTTATGCTATTATTCTTAACAGCTAAATGAAATACCTTCTCCCGCAGATGCTCCATTAGGTTTTGAGGTACTTGCTGTTTATTTGTGGTATGTGGCCATTAGCCCGTTCAAGATATATTGACCATTAAAGTATTCCTTCAACCGTCACTTTTTCCTGCACGCTGTTAAAGCAAGTTTTCCCATCTTTGTACCTCGCAACTCAGAATAGCATGCCTCTTTTCTCCTTTCCTATCAGCTTTACTAAGGCTAAATTCAGTAGCATGCTGATATACTGTATGATATTCCATATTTTGCCATTCACTTTCCTAATTGTGCGTCTGAAGGGTAAAATGCTGAGAACTCCACGCATCATCACCTACAGTCGTTTAGCCTAATAGCCCATCTATATGTGTGTGTGTGTGTGTGTGTGTGTGTGTGTGTGTATAATTAAAGGATCAGATGGAACAAAAACCAGGAGTGCTTCCCACACTCCAGAACCAGGACTGCTTACTTCTGCTGTATCCAACTGTATGCCTGTACTATGGAAATAGGAAGCAATGTTAACAAAACCCCTTGCGCAAAAGCAGACTGTGACCGATTCTGAAACAAACATACTTAGGTTATGTACTGGTAACCCTATACCATGTGGCTTTCAATGGAATTGCCAAGTCACAATTAATGAAAATTTCCATGTCAAAGCAGGTCGTCTCCACAGGCAGGATGGAGCTGTAGATTTCTGTAGACCATGGAAGTGTCTATACCATTTTTACATTATTTCCAGTATCTGCAAAGAAAGAATTTACTTACAGTGGCAGTAATAATAATCATAATAATAATGATATGACTTTATTGTCCACAAATGTGGAAATTTGTTTTTGTTAAAAATACAGACACAATAAATACAATAAAACACAGTTAATAAATAGTACACATACACGAAACAGACAGCAGTACAAGTGGACTACTATGTACTGTAGATGACAGGGGGTCATTACTGAGAGTCCTGACAGAGGCAGAGAAGACCATGCCACACAGAGAGAGCACAGAGCACTTCAGAGACCAAGACTAGACACAGTGCAACAAACAGTTTGCAGATACACAGAAATCATAGATAACTATACCTTTTCACGGCCCAGACCAAAATACACTATGCCTATAAATACAGGGTAGAAGACACAGCATTCCAGTGATCTTTCTTTACTGCCAGTATTTTATATGCAACTCTGTAATCACAATGTCTTGCAATCAGTGGCATTCAACTTCCTTCCCATCACATGACTTAGAATTGTTCTGATTACACAGTACTCAATGACAACAAACAGAGCAGCTCACTGTGCTTTACATACAAGTAATCTTTACTAGGAGTCTGTGGTTGCAGAACGTCCAGCGGTCCGATAATGAAGAACAAATGTTGGATACACTGCTGAGCTCCACCTGTAATCCTTTTCCTCCAAAATATACATTTTGGTCTGGTCCATAGATGCAATGATTATTTCCCTGATCTACACTTCCACTCATTGCTTTATATTTTTTCAATGGGAAAGTGCCAGTGGTAATAATGGTACCAGTTAGACTGCAGTGCTCATTGGAGAACAGAGACGCAGTACCAGCCACAGTATGGACACGAAACTGCTTCTCACAGAGGGATTCATATCGTTGCCTGCCCACAGTAAGCTTCTTGTTTGTGAACACTGCTTCGTGAAAGGAGCCTGTGAGACGGTACCAAGCCATTACAGGGCAGGGAGAGAAGAGGCCAATTCACAGCTTTTGAGACTCCTTTCACATCTGTCACGACACCCTCGGCACCGCACATTAACCCCGTTTACAATTTCACCTAAAAGCCTGGCCTTGTGTGGACTGTCAGTTTTGGTAAGAGGTGATGACAGCAGCAGGCTGCCGCCTCTGCCCAGGCTGCGGGATCCCGATCCGGGTTAGAGAGGCAGCGGGGGTGCCAGCACGTGCACGCAGCTCTCCCATCGACAGCATTAAGGGAACCCAAGCATGTCATCCAATTAAAGGCAGTCTATTTCTGTGCACCGGGGTGTTGAAAAACCTCCAGTCTCAGAAGGCTTTGTGAACTGCTGCAACATGCTGCCGGTCATACCTTCCAGCTCTGCACATCACTTCCTCTGGCTAACACCTCTGAAGCAGCAGAGAGGCCGACACAGAAGACTGGGAGAGAAAAATAAAAGGAAAATGGAGGATGCAGGAACAGGAACCCTGCTTCCCGTTCAGCAGGTCCACACGCTGCTATGAAGTGTCACATTACTGACTCTCAAACTCACAAAGGATCCTCTTTGCCCCTGAATGTCACATATAAAATGCTTTCAAATTTAAACCCACTTCATGCACGAAACACTCTCAATTTGAAACCCATTCAAGTCAGATATGTATAACAAATTAGCATGAAGCGCCTTTGCCATCAACATAACTTGCACGTGCAGCCGTTGAGCTAATGGAGTAAAGTAAAACCAATTAGCTGCAAGTTCAATAAGTGATGTAGCTCACAGAATGCGATTCCCCCACTAGGTAATATATTGTACAGGTTCTGGATAACCCTCTACTTTGACAGATTTTTGTCATGTTAAGCTATAATCAATGCTAATCAAGCCCAGCACAGCTGCCAGGGAAATATAAACTACAACCCTGAGGCCACACTCTCCCCTCATTTCTGAGACCTTCAACCTCACTCCTGCCCATAAATACATGTGAATCACTACTTCTGTTCTGGGCTGCAGGATAATATGTGCATTAACAGGCAGCAAGTACTGTATTTTAAGCCTGAAGGAACCTGAGGGAGCTGACAGCAGTCAACAGCAAGAAGGTCTTGAAAATGCATTAAAAAAAAAAAAAATATATATATATATATATATATATATATATATATATATATATACACACACACACACACACACACACACACACACACACATGTTCAAGTCAGTGCATTTGAATCATTTGTGGGTAGAGAGTGATTTGATGGAATTGAGATGAGGAAGCTTTCATTTCACAAACAATATGTTATCTAAGACAGTAACTAACAAAAATAGCTACCACCAGCTAAAACTGATTTCTTCCTTAGAGATGTTAGTACAGCTATGAAACCCCTATGCTGCTAAAGAGGGTACAGTGTGGGGTACATGTGTGCTGCTAAAGAGGGCGCAGTGTGGGGTACATGAGGGTACATGTGTCTCATGTGCAGCTTTTTAGTTGCTGAAATGCTCATCAAACATTAAGCAAGGTTAGGTTTACTTTAGGTTAGGTTTAAAATTTGATGCTTTCTCACAGCTATAACACTGACTGACACAATATCATTATGCAGTTTGCGTATCGCATTTTGCTTGTGGTCTGGCCAGCATCGGATTGGTTACTGGATGGGAATGTCTCGATTGATTGTCACTCAACAAAAACTAAAACAGAAACCCGACATGTAAGCTAAACTCCAGCATCACAATGAATGTGGCATCACTTTGCTGGACTTGTTAAAGTCTGTTTTGGTAACAGATACAGGGCCCCAGTGGAGCCCGGTTCTAACAGATTACTGCAGAACAGGCATCAGTCACTTGTGCTTGTAGAAGCCTTCCAATGGCAACACACAAACTACAGCCTGTTTAATCTGTTCCATTCTACCGGTAGTCTGAAACAGGTTCCTACAAGAGCCACGCATACCTGCACTCAATCTCTGCTTGTATCACTTGCCAGCATTTCAGAGTTTTCTTGCACACTAACTAACTTTAATTATGGGATGCTTGCTTGTGCATGACCTTGGCAGTAAATGGAAGCAGCCTGGCAGGGTCTCTCCTGCATGCTCCATCTTCTCTCTGACTTTTAATTTAGCTCCTGTCTGAGCGCGGGGCACAGATCGAAAAACGGAAATCTATGAAGCGCACTGGCAGGCAGTACACAGCAGTGTCAGACAAGCCTGATCACAGTGGTTAATGATCGAAAACTCGGTCACCATGTATCCTGTAACGTACGCACGCTGTGCTCATACGCCCAATGGCAGCCTTAGGGTGACGACCAGCAAAAGATAATGGGTAATTCGAAATCCGTCCCCAGGCAAGTGATTTGCACGAAAATTTTGCAAAGAATATTTAAAGTCACAGAAGACTACAGCTCAAATGTAAATACATCAATGCAATTTATCACCTTTTCTGACCCAGTGCCACATACCACAGCAACGCTATCGTCATCACAAAACCGTTATATATATACAATAGTGTTTTCACTATCTTTGCATTTTCCTCCAATAAGCAAGAGCCTATTGTGTTCACATCTCCCTGCCTCCAGGAGAAGACATCAGGCAGCAAACCTCATTGTCGGCTCAGAATGGCAGCCTTTTTGATTTCAAATTCCCAGCATGAAACAGCAAAAGCCAGCAGGCTAGAGAGTGACAGTCACAGAGACACACTTCTGAAGTGTCAACATCAATGTCTTCCCGTCTTTCCCATGACACAGATTTTCTGAGAGGCTGGAGGTTGAAAATGGAGAATTTCTGGAAATGGAAACAGACTTTTTTTTTCATTTTGCCTACTTTTCTACTGCAAATACAGTGACAGCGTGTGTAAACACGACCCTCACAGCTGTTTGTCGAGTGCCGGAGCTGGATCCACCCAATGCTTCAAACGGCTCTGAAAGCTGCTCCACAATCTGTTGGATGTCACTACAGTCCGTTTCTTCTGCCAGTATAACTGCATGCAAATCTGCCATATTTCCATAACATACCTCATGTGAAAAAATATGTCTGAGCTGAACCTGGACTATGCCATGTGAGGATATAAACACATAAATTATCACACGATACTACATAATGGAGGGCCCATATGCCATGACTTCAGTATGACGCAGCTTGTAAACTGGACCCAACTCTACAACACCTCGACTGACCTCAGTCAGCATTGATGATTAATCGCTTTCTTTTTTCTTGTTTACTTTCCCAGAATATTAAGAAGATCAACACAGGCATGATATTTTCTAACAGCGGGTGAGCGATGGGATCGAGGCGACGTCTCTCAGACGAAAGCAGTGTTTTGCAGACGTTTTTTTTTTTTTTTTTTGCGCGGCTGTCTTTGAGCGCGATTCCACTCCCTGCCTCTGCTGCGCTCCCCAGTTCAGATACAGCTCAAGCTTTGATAAATAATTTAAAATCCCTTCCGTTAAATCTTGAACCAGATTGTAAAGGGAGGGGGAGGCACAGTGACCCACTTTTGCTACCAACTCCCCAAAATACAGACATTTGCCGAAGTTTGAACTTAAGCGGCAATGAATTTGCCTGCACAATACAGCAGCTTTCACTGCAAAGTGTACAGCCTTGTATGAGGCCAGCATGGACCAGCGTCCTAAGGGCTGTCTTAAGAGAGAGTGAGCAAGCATGGGAGAAGACAAGCAACCGGGAGATTAAAAAGAGAGATTTTACTTTCTTTGTTGTTGTATGCTGCTTAGAGAGTGGGTAGCATGGAAAGGCAGCCAGCAGAATTTGTTCAGTTGTGACTGCAATATAAAAAAGACAGTAACAGTTGTAGCGTACCAAAATAATGTCCTAACAAATAATATAACTGCATGCAAAATAATGTCCTAACCATTATATGAATGTGAATTTTAAATAAAATCAATTTCGTGGATTCCTGAGTGGCTCAGTCAGTTAACCAGACAGAGTCCTACAGTCAAAGACATTACAAGCCTTGATTGTGTCATTAGTTGATGATGAGCATCATTAGCAACTCACAAGCGTCAGGGAGATGTGCCTACCCCCTATTCGCCATTTGCTCTCCTGATGCATTGGAGCATAAAAAAAAAAAAAAAAAAAACTGTCATTGTTGTCATGCAAGTGTACTGCATTTGTCACACTTCAGCCCGCTGCACAACTACTAATAGGATATTAGCGGTGAATAATGTTCAACTAGTGGTTCATAATTTAGGGTTATACATGGGGACAAAGTATATAAAATATCTTAACAGAATAATTTAATTCCAAGCTGGCTAGAATGGACTAAAAATTAGGCCTATCTGTCCATGAGGATGCGCAGTCACTTTTGACTTGGAGCCTCTATTCAGCCAATCCCTTGCCATGTCCACCTCCCTTCACTTTACTAAATGAGCCCCTCTCTCTCACACAAGTCTGATTTCCTACAGACATACAGAAAGCAGGAACTGCTAACAGTGTATTCCAACCGGTAAGTACCAACAAGCAACTACATAGATCAGAATTATAAAGGAAGGATTAACTTGATTCTGTCATCACTTTCTCAGTGTTGCAGAATAGCAGCTCAGTCTAGCAGAACAGCTTTACAAATATACTGTAATACCTGTCTCAATCCGCTATATACACCTAACAATGCATGCCACCAAGTACTTAGATTGCTGCATATACATCCCGTAATTCTCCATAGTTAAACCATTTAGTGATGTTATATTAGGCCCACATGTTCAGCAATCAACTCAGTCAAAAAGAGAATCACTGGATCATGGCAAACATACAATTGCAAATAGTGTGAGGCTGAACCTGCAGACTCTTTCCGCATATGGTACAACTTCCACACAAAAGGGATGACTCACTGAATGCGCCAAAGGCTCAGGTCCATCACCCTGGGGGGGAGGGCTGATAGAAGTCTCCTTTGGACTAGAGTGGGGTTACGTCACTGTCTGTGGCTCATTCACTCACACACGCACGCACACGCACACATGCACGCACACACACAAGCACACACACACACACACACACACACACACACACACACACAGAGCTCAACCTCAAAAGTATATCTGAGCAGAAGGGCAGTGGCTGATGGGGAAACAAAAAAGTAAAAACAAAACACCATGTGGTTTAAAAGCCAGATTTACTCGTGTGATGGACCTGGAGGTGTGTGTTTCATTTCCAAAGGCTTGTCTGAGGCTTACAGCACCTGCCTGCTCGAGCGGAGGGCCAGATCTGCCTCCTTGGTCACCTTGACAGCTCCCAGGAACGGGGGGAGCGGAGCAGGCCGGGCGAGAGCAGATTGCTGGGATTAGTGGGGGCTGGTTAGACACTCTGAAGTGGATAATCCCCCCCCTCCCCCCCACAACAGGAGGCTACGCTGGGAGTCCCAGAGGACACGCCGTTGCCTACGTAGCCGTGACTACAATAACAAGTGACGTCCGTGAGACCCCGACCTGAGCGCTGTTCATTGTCAGCTCCCTGGCAGGGAGTCACCTTATAATCAGCAAGGCCACAGTTACTTACAGAAGGTTAAAAGAAAAAAAAAAAAAAAACAACAGCGGGAATCAATGACGTTACACGTTCCCCACATTATGCAGTTCAAGCAGAATTTCAGTGCTTAGCAACTCAATGTTATTCGGCAACACAAAGCGGGCTGAACCACACAAAGCCAAATGTACCAGGGTGGCTGAAAATTTCAATGCAGTTGTAACCTGAGATGTAAAAGGTTAAAAAGCCATGTCTGCCAGCTTTTGTGGTGTAACTATGCTTTGATGGACATGACAATGCATTTTCATGTGTTATATTTGCTTACGCGCCTTACACCAATGTCCCAGTGGCCTAAAATGGGCAATGAAATTGTGTCAGCTGTCAGGTTCAGCTGGGGGGGCTTTTACAAGTGGAGACACTGCGAGCACTCAAAGAAAAAGCTTCCTGGACCTTGAGGACTTATCTGGTGCAGTTCGCAGTTGGCTGCCTGAAGGGCATGAAATTGACAGCACTGCCATTTCCCATGATAACCGACTGCATAAATCAGCAGCCAGATCCCACCCTGGTTGTGCCATTTGTGCTTCAGTACAAGGGAGAGGGCGTTTGGGGGGTTTTTCTTCAAATGACCTGAGTTGGCCATCTGACAACAGCTGACCATTCACTGCCAAGTGTTAAGCTGAGCCACAGGACCCACTGAGCACATAAATCTTAGATAGTTCTGGTATTTATAAATAAACTAAGCAAACAGGAGCATGAAATACACCAAGAAAATGCTTACTTACAGTGGCACTTCTTCCTCTACTCTAAGTTATCACATCATCTGTCAAACTCATTAGACAAATTACTTGAAATTCTGAAATTCTGTCAGAAAATAGTCGGTTTACTGTTATATCCAAAATATTCATTACAATCTAATGTATTCTCTTCTTCTTTCTTTCTGCTAAATATTTCATATTAGGCAATGCATGATCAGCAAAAACAAAGCTTTACAAGTTGGTAAAACCTGGTAATGACAAAACATCTTACAGCTACTGACAAAACGCCTTATCTCCACGAGTGAAAGGCCACAGGCACGCTAATTCCCCAGCTCCCCGCCCTCTCCTTTCCTCTCTCCCGTGAAACGCATCCGACTTAATGAATCCCCCGCGAAGTTCAATCATGTGCTCCAAGGCCTGCCACATTTCACCAATCTATTCCCCCATTCTCCTCATCCCGCCTGTGCTTATCTCCGGTTTCACCCCGCCGCAATGAGCGCTCGTTAGGATTGAGGCCTGGGATGTTTCAGGTTCGACACGGGAGGGAGAGAGGGTTACTATCTACAAATAAGATGCCACTTCTGCACCCTGTACAAAATTCCATTAGGTAGGGAGCGTTTGAGAAACATGAGGCTGGTGTCTGGACCGCTAATCCTGTAGAGCACAGAGAACACTGCACATTTCGCATTCCTAAAAAATGTGTTCACCTCGCTTTTTCTGTCTGTGAACATTTCCTTTTAAGACCAACCTAATTCCACTACATTTTTATAGATGCTGGGCTGAAATGTTCTCTGGCCGCCCCTCTCAGATAGTTATGGTGGAAAAGCTACATAACACATGTGTTTGGCCCATCCCTCCCTGAGCCAGACAGGTCAGTACATTTGAATTATTACTTGAGAGAACTAGTGGCGAAACAACAGAATATATGAACACTAGCTCTTTTCACCTCCTATAGGCCACTTATACAGTATGTTCTGTAGTGTTTTTTCTGTCCTGAGAGGATCATAAAGGCTAAGGCTTAAAAAAAGATACATCCTCCACCCCATTCCTTCAGACGGGGCCTGAAGACGCACCTCTTCAGACTCTACCTGGACTGACCCAGCACACAATTGCTGCCCCCCCCCAATCAGTGCTGTCGTAAATTGCTGTGCTTTTTGTTTCTTGTTGCCGCCTTTACCCTGACACTCATTGCGCCGTTTGAAGTTGTTGAAGTTTGCTGTTTGAAGGTGTATCGTATTAGTTGCCCTATGGGCTGTAATTGTACAAATCTGATAGTACTGTGTCCTCAAACAGACCTTGCTCTCAGCTGAGAACTACTGTCTCATTGTGGAACTGTACACATCCTGTCCCCGTACTGTCGCTATACTTACTGTATGCACTTTTGTAAGTCACTTTGGATAAAAGTGTCTGCTAAATAAATAAATAAATGTAAATGTAAATACATCTTAACATCAAGCCATCTCTAAAAGGACCGAGGATGGAAGGTCAACTACCCCATTTCACAATGTCAAATGACTTATTTGAAATTCTAATGCCTCTCTGATCACATGGAAGAAAGATACAGCACTTCAACAGCTAGAGATGGCAGAAAACCGGAGGATTCGCTCATGAATGCCAAGGGACCTGTCTTCGGTACAAATTGAAGGGGCTTAACTTTAATCACCAAGCAGTTACAGTGTGCATATTTTACTGTGTGATTCATAGCAAAGGCACACAAGCAGCAAGGAGGTCGGACTCTCACAGAGGAGAGAAGCTACGGCATCAATTTATCTGACCCCTCCCCCCCCCCCTCCCCCGGCCCCCCTCGGTTTTAATGTTGCATTACTGGTGACAAGTGCTGGGGGGGCTAAGTATGCCTCAGTCACCAGGAAAGCAGTGTTTTAGGATGCCAATCAAGGATTGCAAGTGGCCCTGGGTCTAAGTATAGGTTGAGGTTTCACAGCTGTGTTTGGCTGTCAGTCCCTGCCTACAACTCAATTACCAACAGACCGCCATGCTCTGGGACGGGGGGCTTTTGTCTGCTAAAATTGCAAACTGTGTAACCCACCCACTGACGATTACTGCTAATGAAGAATGCAGAACACCAAAACCTCTCACCCATTCTTAGAACAACCTAAAGGAAAAGATTTGTGGCCATGTTCACTCCTTGCTTAGCAGAGAAACAAAAAAAAAAAAAAAAAAAAAAAAGATTTGGCTATTTCTCACAAGCCCAATATAAATCTAAATCCCAGCTGGGACAACCGGATCCATCTATGTAAATGCTGTTCAATAATAAAGAAAATAACAGAGTTAATAATTTGCATATGACTCCCTCTGGGACAAACCAGCAAACCGCAAACCTGCATCAACAATTGTGTTTGCACAGAATGTGGGGCCAGCCACACCAGAGCAGGACACGCCGCCGGATTTTGAACGGGCCGAATTCCACGGGCCGGGCTCTATAACGGAACACGCTGTCCGCCTGGTGTCCCGACCCCTCCCCGTTCTCCCTCCCACCTTCCCAGCTGTTGTGCGGTGTGTGCGCGCAGCTTACAGATGAATCTATTTAACACTCCCCTGCTCACATTACAGTCCCCGGTCGCGTCTTCATTAAAATGGTAATAGGCAGCACAATGCGGCGTCGGGGGACTGCGTAGGTGACACACGAGGGGAGGGGGGTTTGGACACAGCAGCGTACGCAAAGGTGCGTTTCATACAAAGGAAACAAACACACACGAAGGGGATTACCGCACAAAGCCCTGCCTCAGTGCGGCATGGGCGTCACTGCCAGGAAGCGCAAGCCTTTCCTGAACCGCATACAAACAACACAGACACCACGCATTTCAACAGTCAGTCCACCTTGACCACTGATACGTGAAACTCAAATGGACAGCATAAATTACCCTCCCTGTAGAGCCCAGTCCAGCCCTTTATTTGGACCAATCAGAAAGCGCACATTTTTACGATAGTGAAAATGACTGGAATTACAAGGACCGGAGAGTAGCGAAACCGGCCATTGATGGATTCACAGTTCACACATCTGCATTTTCGACTCAACCCTCTGACTGACAACAGCGTTTAATGACTGAGTTGATAACAGGGGTTGGCCACCCTGGTCCTGAAGCACAGAGAATGTTTAAAAAAAAGACTGATTCTCTATTCGAACCAGAACTGCTCACTTGGACCAATCATAAGGCTACCTGAAGGAGATGATGTCCTAAGGGTGGTCAGCGTTTTGCTCTGTAGACAAAGCAAGGAAATCTGCAGGTTTGCAACACTGGGAACAGATCCATTCTGCTTAACAACATGACAAGAATATTACCAGTTTTGTTTTGCTTTCTCTAAGAAAGACCAGCGTTGAGCAAGTCCTATCAGATATATTTATCCCTTGAGTGGGAAATGTTTCTGTTTGACATGATAAAACTAGACCTGCACGTATTCTCAGCTTCTGAAGACACCCTGGCTGAACCACAGCAACATAAAAATGCCCTAATGAAATGCCCACTGCAGCTCACTTGAAAGTAATAGAAGCATTAATTATTTATACTGCTGCAAGAGAGGGAACTCTCTCCTTCTACACAAAGAGTAGCGGATTGGCCAATCTGTGTGCCCTGGTAGTGCCTCTTCCAACTTACCATCTCACTGTGGCTAGTGCAAACACATTCTTCATCATGATTACAATGTAACATACTGCTGGACAGCATAAATTACTGATTCTTCTCCAACTTGGACAAAGAACTGGCCATCTGGTTTGAACTGGTTTTGAAGTCTGGTACACAGCTATTTACAGACACAATCTAGCCTATAATATAACATTCCCCATGTATTGTGTCTAGAAATAAAACAGGTAACCACACATAAAACCTTTCATTCTGAAAAGTCCACTCGTTTTCAGAAAGCACCACAAGGAAACTTGCCAATATAAGTCTTCACATTCCTCTGAGAATGTCATGTGTATTTTTTATCATCAGTAGTGCTAGACATTTCTGGGGCATGTGAAGAGGTGTCAAAGCACACATTGATTCCAGCACAAATCTGTTGACAAAGCACTTTAAACCAAGACATACTTCCTCCATCACAATATTAAGGACACACACCCTGCCAGAAACACAGGGCTAGGATCCTATTATTTAAATTTGGGTACTAAAGAGTCAGCTGGCAGAAAAAAACACAAGCAAGCAGAAAACAAATAAAACTACCTGCATACATCAGTTATAATGAATTTCTTGAGGTCAAGACACCAGGTATCTGCAGAAATGCACATGGTGCTAAGCGAGATTGGGAGATAACAGCACTGAATCACATGTGAGCTTGCTTAATGATAACCAATGAATTACAGGCAGCTTACCAAAGGTTTTAAAGCAACTATTGCTGCACCTGCTCATGATAAGACATTGGCCTTCTGCCAGTGTGACTGGATGCACTAAGCATTTTATAAAAGTCAGCCATGCAAGGGTATATACTTGGTGCATAATTAGTTTATTTTATGTAACACTTTTAACTTGGAGTTCATTTTTTTCATTCCAGAAATCTTTATTTCAAGCTCTAGTTTAATACACATTCTAAAGAACTATAAGGTAAACTACTGATTAAGTCTGAGAGCAGCCATTAAATGTGAACACATTTGATAATAAGCGTTGTTCTGAGTGGATGCCAAATTGCTCAACCGCTGTGAAACTACAATAATAAAAAAATACTAAATATTTATGCCACTTAACACCTTTTAGTCTAAATATCAATTGCTTTTTATCATGAACAAAAACTACTTTTATGAGAAAATTAGGCAATTCTGTCCTGCAGGCTAGGACAGGGTAAATGTAATTTCCTTGATCTCTTTTCTGATCTCTGTCCAAGGTGAGTGACTTGGATATTCTTGGTTCTGCACACTGAGTGCCTCTTAAAATAGCAAGCCAGTATTTTTCAGCTTTGCTTCAAATTTTATGGTGGCCATATATTGTGGTTGCAGTGCAATGCAGAGATCTCCAGAACAGTGAAGGCCTGATGCTGACGGTTACCCACTGCTTACAGTACAATGGATCATTGTGTCAGCTGAAGCATTTCTTCAATCAAGGCGTACCAGAGTTGCAAAATAATCTTTTCTGAAAGTCATACTGCAGTAAAAAAAAAAAATCCACAGCAAAAGGTCATTGGGCCAGAAGTAGATTGCAAAGACTGAGTGCCTACCATGTTCTCCATATCTGCGAGAGAGCATCTGGACCGGGAGGACTCCTCCAATACGGCTGACTCGGTGATGGAGTTCTGGAGGAGGGGCGTCCCCCCTGAAGACAGGGATGTTTGCGTGGAGCGGGACTCTGAGGACACGCTGCTGCAGGAGGTCTCTTTGAGCGGAGAGGAGCAGCGGCAGACTTGGAACTGCTCCCTCCTGGGCAGTGAACTCCACGCCTCTCCCCTCTTCTTCCTGGGTCCCGGGGAAGCGCTCCTGGACTTCTGGGGGGATGACCTGGAGCGGGACACGCGAGGCCCGCCGAAGCTGGAGTCCGGGTCGGCCTTAGGGGGCCTGTGCAGTTGGGCGCAGCTCACGGACCGCCGCTTGCTGCTGCTGCAGCTGCTCTCCGGCTCCGCCCAGCTGTGGGCCTCCAGCAGGTGACGGAGGAAGAAGTTCTTCTCCAGGTCCAGCTCCTGCCTGAGTCGTCGCACGAGGGCGGACTGCTCGCCATGCGCCTCCCACTGCAGCGTGGTGAGGAGCTGCTCGAGCCTGTGGTAGATCACCACATTGCTCAGGCAGCTGGGCTGACCGGGACACTTCCTGCCCGCCGGGCTGCGCGGGCCGGGCTTGCCAGCGAGCTCACGGGCCAGCTGACGGTACAGTTCCCGGGCCTGCCTGACGGCGGACTCTCGCTCCTTCTGCGGGCTGCCCCCGCCCTTCCAGCGCAGCAGCTGGCGCACCTCGGCCTCCCGCTCCTTTCCCAGGGCCTCCCGCAGCCTCAGCAGCTCCAGGGCCTTCTCCCGCTCATACCTGTGGGTGAGGTCCCGCACAGCCTTCTGCCGCTCACGCTCCGCCGCCTCCCTCTGCCGCTTCAGCTCCGCCGAGTACCTCCTGTGCGCCTGCCTGCCCCTGCTCTTCTCCGCCTCCAGCGCCGCCTGCAGCCTCTCGATCTCCCGGCCCTTCTCCCCGCGGAAGCGACAGGTGGCCTTCTTTGACGAAAGAATGAGACCATTACTGGTGTCCTTGCCCATTTTTTTTTTTTTGAGGGGGGGGGCGGGGTGAGAGGGTGTCACACTTTCACAAAAAAGCAATGAGACAGGGAGGCCAACTCAGTTCTGGGGATGACATGAACAACTTAACCAGAAGGTGGAAATGGTTCATGCAGGACATTCAGAAGAGGAAAGGAGATGTACATGCAGCATGCAGCAAGCAGTTATCAGACCAGGCCTCTGAAAAGAACAAATGGAACAGATGTCAGTTTTTAGTCATGAAATCACAAAAAAAAAAAAAAAATCTGCAGGTTAACTCTCAAATGAGTATGGCGTTCCAGTGTTATATTATGTGCAGTTTTTTGAGTTACAACACAAAACCCATTCAAATCCAAAAAGGAAATGGCAAACAATATACTTTTGCAATAAAGGTAAAAATAACTCAAAGTCAGCAATACTTATTCATTCCATAAATATGTAAAAAAAAAAAAAAAAAAAAACACTCAGGAAATACATAAAAAGTTCTACTTAATAAGTAATGTGCCTCAAAACACATGTCAGAAATAAATAAGCATCTCTTTTCATGTGTCTTAAATATTGATGCTACTAAAGCAAAATAAATCATTTTCCTCATATAATTTTAACAGCTTGTCAACAAAACTAACTATAATGGGTTCCTAGTACCCTTAATTCTTTCCATCAACTGTCCTTTCAGGATGACAGCAGCTCTGTATAAACACATATGACTGGGATATTTCATAAACAGCCATTTCAACATATTAACATAACTAATGTATTATTTTCAATGTACTTATGACTAAAAACATGTTTCGACCTGAAAAATATCATAGGGACTTCAAATAAATTGTACATTTTACTGTATACTGTGTAGTCTCTTAGAGGAGACCTTGCAACCAGAACAATATAAGTGTTGGTTATACAAACTCAAAATCATTTTTACAGTGCCTCACCTATAGCTTTGGCAACAGCATTTTAAAATACGGTCTTGGTTTCCTCCCCAAATCTGAGAAAGGTAAACACACAAACAGTGCAATTTCCAATTAAAACCAATCGGTATACAAGTTTGTCAGGCTACTAAAAACATCGTTTGACAACCGTTACTATAAATATCAACGAACATGATGCCACGCTTTGAAGACTCTCAATTGACACATAGGTATCCATTTCACATCAATGAATAGACGGCAGAGATGCAGACCTGAAAACCAGACTGCACCTGGACGCCATATGCTACGGTGTGGAGCATGTGTACCATGTGGAGGAGCCCTGCCTCTGCTAACATATGGGTAACACACTGTTTTCACCACTTGCGAACCTCTAGCTACCATTTTAAAAACATACATTCATTCCCTAAACCGATCTCCATTGTTTTAAATGCGGCACTGAGACAAACCACGCATTTTGGTAACCCAAGGATGCTGCTTCATGACAACGCCTTCATTATACCGTGATATTACTACAACTAGAGCATGAAGCTGGAGAACAATTAGGCTCAACTAGTTACTGCTGGTCGATCGGCTCACAGAAGAAAACTGCTCAAGCAAATGAGCCAGTCCCTGGAAACAGATCAGTTGCACTGCAGTAATTTAACCAGTTGCTAGGTTATCACTGTGGGACGTGAGTGGCTACTCTAGTCAAAATTCCTGCAGTTAAATTCTGTTTTATAAAAATCACTTCGCAGCTACTTTCACAACTAGTTAACGTTAGATAAATACGTCAAAAATATAACATAAGCCACAACGCTGCTTCCAGCCCGACAGTATCCATAATAAATATTAGATCTACCCAACCAGCTACAAGTGTCTTGATAGCAGTTAGCTAGCTAGCTAGGCAAATGAAAACGTTGGCAAAAGGGGGCTGCCCGCCAGCAAGGATGCAATTCCAGGCTAGCAAAAGCTATCTCGTAGTTGGGTGTTGCTCTTGTGTGCGTTTAATGTCCCCGAGGCATTTCAAAAGGAAATAATGCAATCAGTTAGTCTGCGTAGTTATTTTATCAACCACCAATGAATGGTTTTATGTTTTTTAAAAAACGTGGCGATAAGATTAGCTTGCTAGCTAGGTTTTAGCGATGTCGTCTGCTAAAATGATTCCGTTTTAAATCCCTATCGATAATTACCTAGCAAAGTAGTTAGCTAGTGGGCCGGCTATTATATTGAAACACGAGTGTGTTTTACTCTGAGCAAGCCCGTTTCTTATTTTCGTGATGTTTTCGCACACCATAATAACAAAACAAACTTACCTTGTAAAAAAGACAGGGAAAACTTTACAAATGCACCAAGCTGCATGTAATGTTTATCAAAAAGTGAAGCAAGACTCGAATCATCCTTCTTAGTGCCGAGGATATAATTACAGATACTGTGTTTGCATTCAGCAAGTTGGGAAACCGGCCGCAGGCGACTGCAACATCTCCCATACAGCAGCAAGGGGAAAAAGCCGCACAAGCGCTGGTCTAGCAGCCCCCAACTTCAAGGCACCCCTTCATCCAAAGACGAAGGAAAGAATTAGCTGGAAACAGAGCGACCGCTAGTGGCTAAAAACCACGTTGTCTCTTAACTTGGCGTCTGTTAAACATGAGGTCATTCCCACAATAAAGTTCCAAGAAACACCCAAAGATCGGATAGAGAAAAAAAAATCGTGTGCCAAGACTAGGCCATTGTCTTACATGCAAGTAAAAGTATGTGTTTGACATGTTCGTGGTATTCCTGGTGTCTTTCATCAACTGACACAGAATAAAAGCATCCTTAACACCTCACGTGCTGCACATTCTCAATAGCTATATGTGGCGTGTAGTCCTACCTTTGATGCCAAATAGGTAGCCCAGTTCAGAAAACGCCGCGTTGACAGATTAGCCTACATCTGGCGTCATGCTTGAACTAGTGGGAAGTCTTCTTGCAGACTATAACTGCGATGATATAGGCTTACAGAAAGATCGATTCACGTCAGGTTAGCAAGAACTGACCGACAATTGCTCTTTTGATGTGTTTGATATTTATGTCATGTGACCGTATTATTTGTTAACACACGTAGGAACCGGTCAAAAAGTACGCAAATCAATAAAGAACTAAAATGTACCTCATCATGCATCAAGATGATGCAGCTAACATAATTTATTACAACACTGTAGGCCTACTTAGAATTTATGAAGTGTTTATGATCTGTTTCCCTTGACAAACATTTCAAGACAATAACAACTGAACTTCAGGATTGTATTGATTTTAATGCCAGGTTGTGAGTGTGCAAATAATTATGAATGAATCTAAATCTATCTGGTTTAACGTGAGTTAAATATTCCTAAAGCTACATTATTAACGTTTTGTTTATTTATTGTTTTAGTGTAACATGTTTCTGAGTCATGTGTTTGTGAGTGTTTTGCAGAAACAGATTTGGGTGTAATAATTGTTCAAGAGCAGAGCTCCATACCCTGACATCCACACTCAGCAGAACAACCAATTCTTTTCATTGGGGGCTTAAAATCAAATTATTTGGTTTTATTCCTGGGGCAGGTTTAAAACACGTGAATATCTCATTAATTGTTTACTACTCATTTAGCAGTGTAAGATCATATTCCAAATACATTTACTTTATTATCCAATTACATTGCATGTAACCATGAGCTCATGTACAGGCATTCTCAACACTTTTGTCCCCTGAAATAACTCTATGGTGACAAAGGGCCTCTGTGACATTGAGCATGGCCCATTCCTCTGATACAGGACCCTGTCCTAACTGCTGTTTTGATTTCCTGCTGCCAACACTGCCCTATAAGTTTCCCCAACACAGTAGTGTCGGGTGTCGTCGTAGGTGTCAGTGAAAGAAATATTATTGTGAGCTTTTTATATTCTCACATTTCTCACAGTGGATCTCTGCTCTCATATCCTTTCCACACACTGTCAGCGAACTGTCACTACCCCTCCCCTGCCCCCACCCTGACAGAAAGGGCACAAAAAAGCCCAGCTATCCAGTGAACAGGTGTATGTACTTTTCTTTATGTTGCTTTTTTGTTTTCGTTGTGTTCCCTTAACAATTGAAGCCGAGCTTTTGCAATGACACATATCATTTGTGGGGGGAGAGGGAGAGGAGTCCTATTTCTGGGTAAGGGGGTGTTCACGTCATGGCTTGTCACTGATTTCACCAGGATCGGAGACTTCCGCTCCTGGGCAGGTGGTGGGACGGGTCTGTGAAGGTCACCTTGGGACTGAGGTCAGCTGTTTGATCTTGCAGAACAACTGTAAGAGACCACAGTGTGTGGTGAGCTGTGTTTCCCTGGTGTTCAGTGAGTGCACTTTTCTGGGGGTCTATGCATGAAGAAAGGACCAACAATACCCCTGGGCTCATGAGTTTCAAACCCTCCAGCCTAAGGAGCTAAATGAGATGCTCTAAGATCTAAACATATTGCTGCAACCTAGATCCTAATACATAAATGTGATACATATTAAATACTGTCATAAACATATTGTTAATATGTAACATACTGTTAATGTGCAGTATGTAAGTGACTGTAACTATCATTTTTCAAAAGGAGGGCAAAATGAAATGGCTTGGACTATACCCATATCCACCAGCAGAGGGAGGTTTGGGTCAGTGAAAGCTCTGTCAACAAGAGAAAGATAGAATTAGTTGTTTACGGTCTCACAACTGAGGCTGTTAAAGTCATTTTAAAGTCATTCAAAGTCATTTTTATTATATTTTAGCTATAAATCAGTGAGGGTACAAACAGTCATTAAAAATGCTAAAGACAGTTTGTGATGGATTTATTAGAGAATTGTGTGCATGCTTTGGGCAGTAAAAGCCCACAGAAATATGGATGCAATTCCCTAACTAGTTGTAATTCAAAATTTGAAAAAGGGTTTTAGAGGATAGTGATACAATGTGCCTTGCCCTGGATACATGGGCAATTTTTTTCATTTGCATATAATGGGATGAGTGTGCTAAAACTGGAAGGAGATTTTGCAAATTCAGTCCATTTATTCCATCAAATTTCACGAAAGCCAATATCATGGGCAACCCACTTTTTTGCATTGAAATTCTGCAACCTTTGAAAAGCAGGCGCTAAAGCTTGCCTTTTGGGCACATCATATGATTGTATAAATTGAGCACCATTGAAGAGGCGCAACAAAGCTTTCATTTGGAAGTCTAATGTTGTTATTGTGTACTTTCATTCAACCAACAGTTGAAGAGGGTCAAACGAGACTGAAACATTGTGGTTATGCAAATTTGCTGAACATGTTTGTGGAATAAATCATGTCTGGAAGTTAGTGTTGTACCCTAACCTTTTCTTTTTCATATTTAATTTTTGGAGTTTGGGAATTAACTATCTAGGGCAACACCAAAAAAATGATGTGCAACAGGAGGATCTTTATTGATCGCATAAAGCTGCCATTAGATACTGTAACATTGTATTGCGTAGAGAAATTGCCTTGATTAGTTCAGAAGTAAAGTCATCACATTTATTTGCATACACTCATTGACATACTGATGTCCTGTGTAGTAAAAATAAGTAACAAGTCTGAAATTAAACAATATTTGTAAAAAAAAACTTTCTTCCATAAGGTCGTGAAAAAATATAGATACTAAGACATAATCCTATATCCATTAAATATAGATATATATAATTGTGTGTTTTGTGGGTGCTTATGTGTGCAAATGTTTGCGTGACGGTATGCATACTCTACAGTATGTGAATGAGTGCAAGTATGAATGTATGTGCGTCGGTGTGTGCAGCTTTGATTGCCATGACATCATAGGCATCATTTGAACTGCTCCATAAAGACTTGTTCTCTCCTCTCTTTCCTGGTTCCGGTGTGGCAGACAGTTGGCAAGAGGAGGACCAGGTTGCCTCAGCCTCATATTACAGCATGGCAGATCAAGTAAGTCAACAAAGTCACAGCTAGGTAGGTGCAGGGGGAGAGGTCTGAAACAAGTTTAGCCCTTCAAAATGAAAAGCTCTGATTAATTTAAATGGGGGACGGGTGGACATCCAATTGTAAAACAGGGGTGGAGCCAAACCCTTGTGCCTTTAGTCCTCTTTGTACTGCTGTGGGACAAGGAGGTGGGGTCTATTATCTATACATTGAAAAAGGAAGCCCAGACAATCCTGTAGTCATATTGGCCAGGGCATATGATGTAACCTGTGAACAAAGAGGCACAAATCTGTCATACTGTAAGAGCTCATAATTAATTGAGAAAAGTAACTGTTCAGGTAAACTAACTAAAGGATATCAAATACATTCTATACACTTGAATGGTTCAGCTCAAATACATATGAGGTACACGATACAGTTTAAACGGTAATTTACATACAGAGTGTGCCTTTACCTAGGGCAACTTGCGGTGTGGTAAATCAATACAGTTAAGAGTCACTGTGTGAAAACAAAACACGAGGAAAACCCTAACATATCAGATAATTAGTTCAAATCAATAACTATTAAATATTAGCTGTTCAACAGAGAGACTGAAGAGGCTAGATGATATCGGTTTATGCAGCAGTGTTACTAGTAGCAGTCACTTAGCACAGTCAACTTATAAGTATTACTCAGTATATGAGTACGCCGTGCTAGTATTGCAGATGACTAATGCTTTTGCTCTAAACTGTCACAGGCCAAATTTAGTCTGGGAGATGTGTTACTCTCCTACTCTCTATGTGGAAGGATGATACAAGGTTCATTCATTTATGAGGCACTCTGATGCAGAGTCAGCTTTGAAGGAAAAAATTATTTTGGTGCATGCGTTCAAATTGAATATAACCTATTAGCCCATCTGTAAAGGGCCCCCTGCTGAACTTTGCAGGAGGGCCCAAGGATTTTGCTGTACACTACTGGGACTGACAGTAAGCTCTGGTGGCCATGCTTTGCAGATTCAGTCTATTTGCAGGTCTCAGGATGGGAGGATGCAGCCTGATGTGTCCATAAACAAAGTTCACATGCAAAAATTAATTTATGACAGACACTTATGGCAGGTCCATGGGATTGTAAAAAATCAATTTGGATGGATAACAGAGGTCTGGTGTTTTTAACCAGGTCTTGCACTGTTGTTCGTATATACTCCTGTTCTCTTGTGCTGGAAGTCGCTCTGGATAAAAGCATTTGCTTAATGATTGTAATGTAATGTAATTGGCAATGGGGTGGGGGAAGCAGAGAGGGTGGAGGGGAACTTAGGGAGGGAGAATCAGAGATGGCACAGTACTTAGGAAGGGGACACCAGAGAGGGCAGGGGCAGAATCTAAGGAGAGGCGATCAGAGAAATCACAGAGGGAATTTAGGAAGGGTGGAGAAAGCTGGATCAGTAATAGTGGAGAAGAGTGGGGAGATGTCTTTAAATGTCAGCCATTTTGGAAGCAGCTGTCTGATCTTTCTTTACAAATTGAAATATAGAATTACAGTGTAACAGTAACAGTGATCCTGCCGAGTGCCGTCTGCACCTTTGTTTTACTTGTTTTTTGCTCAGATTAACTTCTTGCCTGTAATTCCCTTCTTGTGCATGCAAGTAAGTCAATTATGTTAGCTCTAAAGATACAACCTACTGTATTCAGTTTCGGTACACTTGCAAGGTTACATATTTAACAATAGAATTAAGCCATGTATCTTCCGTAATTTGTATATATATATAGCTACACCTCTGTTAGGAGAGCATAGCCAAATAGCTGGAGGCAGACATAATGTGAGAGGTTGTATCTGTGATCTTTCACTTCAAGACACTTGATTCTTAGTCTTTCTTTAACCCATCTTGTAATCTGCAACTTGTACACTCTTTCAGTCAACCTTTCAATTTCTCAGAAAATAACAATGAGGTCTTACAACATATTGGGTGTTGTCTGCCATTTCCAAAATTAACAAATAAAACCAACTCTGACATGGTTTTGTAACATTTTAAAAAAAGTTTAATCACAATATTGCTGTAATCAGGATGTGAACATCCTTTATAATAGAGATAGTGCAGGGCATTTCAAGGGCTAGATGATGACTGCAGATTTAACATGTACCATGTTAAATTAGAGACTGATCTCATCCTGGAACAATGTCTTACCCCACTTCTTTTCCAAATAAGGACTTTAATCAAGCAAGTAAAGATGAAATGAAGCAAGAAGCAGAAAAGAATGAAATTGCTACAAGACTGTTGTAAGGAGTGAATACATGAAGCCAAATAATGATGTGCCTCATGTCTTTCTGTTCATTTACAGTTTGTTATCGTGCTATGGGAACATTCCCAGAGGGTCACTGTGTGCCCAAGGTTACTAAGACATAACATGCACATTAAAAATGGGAAAATGGAAGGAGGATGCCTTTGAATTGCGATAACAGCTGGAAACAGAACATGGGTTTGAGACAATGTGTGTTGTATGGTCTGATATCCCATATCTTCTTGAAATGTAGGGTTTTTTTCTGACCGTACATGAGGAGGCCAGATACACTCCTTATCACAGCAGGATTCACACAATGTCTTTCCCGCTCCTGTGTCAGGCTCTGTCAGGGCTAGATATGGATAGATATGTGTGCTTCCATTTAGCAAACTGACATAATGGTAAGTGAGAAAAGCATCCGGAGGAGTCATTACCAAAGTTAAGGAGTGTTATGTAGATGTGGGGCGCAGTGTAAAGGAAGACTGAGTCAAAAATACACTTTAACAGGTCACTTACCTGTGAGAAATTAATATTTTGTATGTTACTACTTAATACTTGCTATTACTTTTAACATAATGTTAGTTCTATTAAGTCCCATGAGCTGAAACCTCACCAGCAGTAGAGAAATTTCGCCATGCTAAAAGCTAATTACATCATTATGCTTTGCATCAGGATGGGCCATACTTGAGTGATGATGTCACCTTGAAGATGGGTGCTTCCAGAGGGTGTGGTAACAGGTCCTCTCTAACCAGTAGTGAAGTTCCCTGATGAAGACTAGCAAGAATGCACAAGCTATGTTGCATCTGTGACACAACTCTGCATACTGTGTAATAAGGACTCTTTCATTCATATTATTGCCTTGCTTAGCAAATAGGTCAGTCCTTTACCTCCAGCAGGTGTGGTTTATTTGTGAGCACTTGTAATTATGTCTGAGTAAGCAATGTACTCCTTTTACTTTTCAAGGTAGAGGATAACATGTTGATATAGTATGTTATATAAACATTGCATTGGCCTGTAAAAGTCAGACACATTGTATTTATCTTTAAATTTGTTATCTAATTATCATGTTTTTTTAAATGACCATAATATAAAACAAAGCATTGTAGCTCAATTTTACATGTCAAAATCATATTCTGCAACAATTTCAGTGTTTACATCTGTATCCTACTATTGATTAAAAAAACCATGAAATAAACACCAAATAACTTCATCATTACATGTAATTTATTATAATATAAGTAAATGTCATACTCTCAGTGTATAATCCATTGAAAGTAGGAACACACTGAATGCATGGTGGTATGGGATATATGGGTTTCCAGTACTCTTGCCATTGATCATGACTTATTGTAAGGCAATAACACTCTTAACTATCACAAAGAGACATAATGTTACTAATCCTTGTGTGGATTCTGCATAGTCTGTTAAACACACTGTAGTCCAAGCATCAGTTTTGAATGGAAATGTGTTAAAAAAAGCTATGAAATTTGAAATATTCTCGAAATTTGAAACAGAGTAAATGATGCAATTGGCACAGTAACAAACGGTGTCATTGCAGAGAAAGTATCACTGTGACCCATTTTAGGTTTCTATCAGAGAATAGCAACAGGATGTTGCACTTGTGAATATGTGTCAAGTTCAACGTACATAACATATTGAAACTAAGAGACATATGGCTCATAATATTCTTCCATGAATGTATTACATAACAGTCCATGGCTTTATGCAGGGCAAGGGTTACCAGTCATGTAGGCTATTGTCTGAGCAGACATGTTAAATGAGTTATTGCCCATGATACATACATACATGGACATTCTCTTTTGTCCAAAATCTGAACCCCTTTAGCCTGAAACCAAGACACTTTACTTATATAATACATGGATATGTATGTTATGGATAACAATGGAGGTCCTGCTAGCCACCTAACACTACCAAATGTTTTTTTCCAATCTTGTGTTGACTTTCCCAGAAACTGCCAGAAGGCAGACAGAAGTAAAATAACTTTTAGGAGAAAATGTTATGCTTTTCTCATTCCCTCACAGACAGACAGGTTGCATTTTGTAAAAGACATCTAATACATCTGCATCCCAGACGAACTGACCTCTGCGTGTTTCTAGTATCTTCTAGAGGTGGAATTTGGATTTGGCATATTCTTATAGACAGCAATGTGATACCTACCCAATTCAATTGTTCTTATCTGCTCATTAAATCATTGTGTAAACGTTGACTTCAGCGGCAACCAGCAACAGAATACACCTGCTATTATATGGACACGAGACACATGTCATACACTGTCATAAATGTTTGAAGTGGGACATACACAGGCCGAAGTGTGTCTGTTATCTGGGGACTCGTACACAATGCACTTGGACCCTGGAGAGGCAGGACTGAGAGGGAAGGAGGACACTGGGTTAATTTTCAAGCTGACAGGGTGTGTGAAACTGCATCCTTCCCAAACACAAAGAGGGAGGTCAGAACACCTGAAGTATAACCCCAAAATCCACTAGCCTTAATAACAGTATGTGTATGGTGTAGTAATGAAAGGCCTCCATGAAAATAACTTCCACAGGACATACTGGTATCAAAGGAGTGGCCCAGAAATTTGACAGTTTATTTTACAGTGTCCTCATTCCAGGCAAATGGACACTATTTGTAACATTATTTGGGGGCACTACAGTACTAGCTACAGTAGTAATGAGGTATGATAATATGGTAAAGGGATATTATCTGCATTATCCATAGTGTCCACTACATAATCCCCTTAGGTTTGATTAATTTCCAGCCTTATAATGGACATACATACACATAAGGATATATTTAATAAAATACCTATGAAGATAATATCACCTTCTAGGTATTAGAGATTGACCTTTTTTAACGTAATGTAAGTATGTTTCTACATCTACTGCAAACATATTTAATTCTGACCTTGAGAGAAAGCACTAGGATTGGAGTGTTACAGAAAAAATCAAGAATTCATAATTACGCAAGTTAATTGTGTGTTTATGTCGCTGAATGTGCGCATGTGTGTTTGTGTGTTAAATCTGTGTGCATTCATGTGTGTGGGTGTGTATGTATAAAAATACTATCTTTCATTTAGATGGACTGTGGCAAACACAGGCAGTCAGCACATCAGTTGGCAGTAGATGAGTGCCACGTGGATTACCAGCTACTGTTAGGCTAATTGTCTTCTAAATCAAGTGAGAAAAGCACAATGATGCATTTGAACAGTTGATATTTTAATGGCTCAACAGTGCCCTGCAAGAATTCTGGACACTTGCATCAAATTTAGCAGTACAGAATATGTATATCTGACACCTCCGTTTTCAGTATTGACAATGCCACTGCATTGATACCTGTGACAATCAGCCTGTTTAATAAGAAATGCAGCCAGACAGCGGCAGTTCAGTAAACTATGCGAATGCGTTATCTGTTTGGAAATGATCTAGGTTGTAATATAGTTATTATATGTTATAACAATCTAGTTCCGGTTTCTTGTTATTGGCAGTCATTTGTATTTTTCTTAACTTTAACATTTTCAGCTATTGATTAAAGTTTTGAATATACCGGAATGGAAATATCTGACAAGTGTTGGTTTGTAAAATGATATGAACTTGCGCATCACTTGATCTATGGCTGCTCCCTGTACCCTTCATTCCAAACTGAAATGATTGTGCCAATCCACAGAGAGAGAGAGAGAGAGAGAGAGGGAGAGAGAGAGAGAGAATGTCAGTACAGGACTCCCTTCATTTCAGGACTCTGCATTCAGGACACCGTATCACCTCCCAAAATGAGCGGGGGCAAACAAGCCACTCCGTTAGTGTTTCCCAGCGTCTTTGTTGGTTTTTTTTTTTTTTTTACATAACCTACTTTCTGCCTGCGCTGTCCACTTGTGGAACAGGTTGGGTGGTAATGACACCTCACATCATGTTCTCACTCAAACTGATCAGCGCCACGGCCCCCATGGAAAACCCCCTCACCTGGTCCCTGTGGACTGCAGAACAGGGAATAACAAAGGGGAAAACCATGAGATGTTCTCCCTCTTGGATTACTCATGACATGGAAAGGAGGTGGAAAGGCTGTATTTATGTTACACTGAATGCATAGCTGCACTGAGATATATTAAAATATAATTCCCAATAATTATCACATTGATTTTCTTTCCTATTTATTACAAGCGGTAATTAGAAAATTAATCAACTCGTGGAGCCAAAAGACAGATGGATGAAACACTCACACCACCAGAGGTGCTTAGAAAATCAAATTTGACTGTTGATTTTCCCACTTCCTGGGTTCTGTGCTATTTCAGGAACATACAACAGTTCCCTCACAATGGAGCCCCAGACATTAAATCAAGCACTGGTACTGTGCACAGAAAACAGATTAAGTCTGGGCAAGAAAAGGAGTCTGGAATTTGGGCTAAAGAGGTTGCCTTTCCAAGGCAGCAATTCATGTGGTTGAGGGGATTAGCCTTTTGAAACAGGATCCTGCTATTTTGACTTGTCAGATGATTCGGGTGACACTGTAGGAAGGAACCCTGAATTGGCCCTTGAAAACCCCATAATGGACTTGAACAACTAGCACGTTTCCTGGCGGTTCAGTGGAGATTACCATTTGAAGTGATCATTGTTAGACTCCACAGAGCTTACAGAGGAAGCCCAGGTGCCATTCAGTGCAGACCCCAGCCCCGTCTAGCACTAGAAATGACCCGGCTTTTGTCAGTGGCCACTGCTCCACTTTGTGACCAGCAGTACCTATTGTAGCGTATTCTCGTAATGGGCCAAATGTCATTGGAAACAGAAGAAAATGCATTTTTTTTCTGTCTTGGTCAGCTGTTATTTGCTGTGGAACAGTGATGAAAGTAAAGGAAGAAATCTAATATTGGACAGAGGCATAAAGACCAGTTTGTTTATTTGACCCCAAATCAGGAATTTCTGGTTTTGTTGTATTTGTCTAATATTGCAGAATATGTACTTGTTGCTTTGTAAGTGACTCTGGTTTAGAGCACCTACCAAAATTGACTGTATGTAAATGTATTGGTTTGTGTGTGTGTAAATGTATATCTATTTTTTTATTAGTGGCAATGATAATGAAAAAAAATGGTATTTATAGGTGGTGGCATGGGTAAAACAGCATCAGTGTAACAGTTCAGAAGTGAAATTGGGAGGCTGTAGTCCCAAAAGTCTGATTTTACTAGCCTTCACTGGCCTTATTGCAGTTAGCCTAGGTCTTATTCATCTCTGTATATCACCAATCACCATCATTTTCTCATATTTGCATTTTGGAAAAGCTGTGTTCTCAGCCCAAAGCCAGCAGAATCGAATCATGATGTAGCTCAATGTACAAGTGTTACTTGCATGATCTGATTCTGGGAAACAATGAAATAGTTCATAAAGAAGATGGGATGGGACTGGTTCACGCACTCACTTTTGGTCACAGATCAAAGGGATTCGGAGGAAAATTACCTTTAGACCCTATACGATTTCTGGACCATGTTCCGGTAAAGGCAACGGCTCCTTTTTGCTATTCCCTTAGAGACATAAAAAGGGAAACCATGTTGGGATATACAATTTCACAGCCGCCACTGCTACTGCCACTGCCGCCGCCACTGCATTGTGGCTACTATGGAAACACAGAGCATATTGCTATTTCAGGCCACTGAGGTGGAGAGCGTGTTTCAGCCTAGTGGACTAGCAGTTGCAGGTCCACTGTAGCTGTGTGTGGCGGAGTTGAGCTGTCCCTCCCACCTGCAGCCGCAGCTTGTAGCCCTCTAGATGAGCAGGACCGCACCTTCTCCTAGCACTACTGAAACTCGAGATGCTGTGAAGGGCTGGCTTTCAACTTTGTCTTTTTCCTTTAGACACGACTAAGGAGATATTGGGTGTTAGGGACATTAACATACAATGTTTTTTTTTTTTTTACGTAATCGTTGTCAGTGAGACCAGGTACTTATAATCACGGAAGGTTAAAGAGATGAAAGATCTGGGTTCAACCACAGCCGGATGAAGTTTTTTTCCCGTTCTCCCCTTTTTTCCACACAAAGTTCCTATGTTTTTCTGTGAGAAACGGAGAACCCTTTCCTGAGTTGCCAGTCATTAGAGGAAAAAGATTGACGCTGTTTGAGACTAATTTGGGGAAATTTCTTTTTTGGGGAAAAAAATCTTACCTTATCTCAGGTAAGTTTATAAATCCTTGTTGATGCTTTTAGTTTTTTTCCTATATATTTCTTGCATTTATTCTACTGCACATGATAAGCAAAAATCTTAAAACCAGAGATAACATATGAATAATTGTAACTATATCACAGTTGTAGTGCAAAATCTATAATATTTTGAGAACTAATTGTTTGAAATGAAATCTTTATGACATGGCAATGCTGTTGAAAGAATTGTATAGCTGAATAATTCACTGATATAATTCACTGGGGTGAGCTTAATTCAGATGTAAATGGAAATAATTTTAGAATTACTGCTGTGAAGGAAGACCTCTAGTGTGGTACAATATAAATTTCAAGGAGTTCTGTTGTTGACAAAATGAAACATCGAACCCAAAGGATTTTTGAGCAAGTTTGTAAGAATGGGATTTATTTTCTGGGGAACCAATTTTGTGAATGTTTATTGGCTGAGTTGCCTTTCTGTGAGTGGAAGAAAGATAATATGCATTAACTGACTGCTTTAACAAAATAAAATGCTGGACAGAGCACTGTTGACAGCTGAAACAAATATAAATTTTAAAAAAGTGTAGAAAAAAATCTCCTCTGTTTTAATGTAGGAGAGAATGTTATTCTCCCAGTTATCTCTGACTTTAAGGGGTATTTTGTGGAGCTGAGATCTTTCAGCTATTTCTCAGCACAGGCAGAGAGAAGAGGGAGGGGAGGCTCTGTAGACACAAAAGACAACATTATTCCCTGGCGGAGGCTCGCTACATCCCACATGAATGGAGTATTGAAAAACATAACATTAGGGACTAGATTATTTTTCATCCTTCATAACTAAACCATTTGTCTGCGAGGTTTCAAGTGGTTTGTTAGCATGGTGCGCAGATATGGCCGGCTTGGTGCCGCGCAGTTCTTTCGCTGGAAATTATGGCTGCTAATTGACCGAGCAATTATGTCCCCAAAGTCCCCATCTTACCTCAGAGCTACTGGTTTCGCATGTCATAAATGCATTCCAGTTTTAATGGGGTGACCTTCAATGCAAACCAAAAAGAGTGTGCGGATACATGCGTTATATAAGAAAATCACAGGTGAGAATAATTCATGCTGAGCTGCAGCAAAAAAAAAAGCTACAATGATGCCCGGCAGACAGCCCAATATGTGCATTGAATGGGAGATACCACTTATTGAGAATGCTACTCGATCAATGCAGGCATTGACATACAGTATGCTTTCCTCCGAGGTGCAGGGTCCTGTGCTTTGGTTTGTAATAAAAACAATATCCCTTCTACTCTCCACCACTATTTATAATATGTGAGAGTCGAGTGCGTTAGAAGTCCGTGAAGTGGGTCTGAGGCTTCTATGTTAACACAGTGTGCTTTGTCCTCTTCTCCAAGTTACAACTTTAAGGTAACTTAAAGGCAGTTGGCAGTTGTGGCAGTTGCTGATAAAAACAATGAAAAAGTACATTTTGGTCAGACTGAACAGAAGGCTAAATAAGCAAGATTCATTACTCATTGGTGTTGTGGTAGAAAAGCTGTACGAATACAGTACTGTAGGATGTCTGATACGAAGAGGAACATGGTTAAGGCCCCCTCCTGCTCCCGTACTCTCCCAGAGGGGATAACAGGCAGGCTTATCGGATCATCGGGTGGTTGAGTGTTTGAAGGGTTCCAGTGACAGACTCACAGGAAACAGCGTTTAGGCAGAAGATGAGGAACACCGACAGCAGAAATGCCTTTTGTGTACTGTCGGTCTCGGAATGTCCACTATCTCCGCTGCCGAATATCAAATTCTCCCCCTTCTCGGTCTCACTTCATCCCCATGCTCAGCCACATTCCAGTATGGGAAGAACACAAAGTCACGCGGCTTCTGGACTGGCGAGATGGGAGAATCTAACTATAACCATACTGTATTCATGAAACTCATGGACATAGGATTATGAAGTTATCCTGATACAACTTTGGTTGTGCATGTGTACAGTACCAGTCAAACTTTTGATACACCTGATTAAGATAATGGGAAACATGCACTCAAAGACATTTTGATCTAAAGATTTATTCTTAAATCCTTGAAATTTGTTTCATAGACAAATATAAATAGTGAAGTTGATACCCATGTATGAATTTATTTCCAAAAAAAAAAAAAATAAAACATATTTTTGGCTACTTTGAAGAATCTAAAATATAAAATAGTTTTGATTTGTTTATCACTTTTTGGTCACTGCATAATTCCATTTGTGTTACTTCATAGTTTTGATGTCTTCACTATTATTCTAAAGTGTGGAAAATAGTAAGAAGAAGAAAAACCCTTCTATGACTAGGTGTGTCCACACCTTGGTACTGTATATATTGTTTATATTCAGGGGTTTTGGAGGCTTGAGTAAACAGCTTATGGCATGGCCATGCTCATTACTATCCATATAGCAGGGGGAAATGAGCTACTTAGCCGAAAGCAAAAATAGATACCACTTTAGGGATTGTCTGTATTTTTCTCACGCCCCTGCTACTGAAAAGATTGATTTTACAGTAACGATATACCTGACCAGTCTTACTCACTTCCACCATGTTATTCTATATCGTGTGAGAGAGGACTTCTTTGGATACCTTCTGTCAATAATCTGTATTGGCACAACATGCAAGCGAGAGGAGAAACCTTCTATAAATTTCTTTCAGCACAACCTCCTCTATATTCTCCATAGACACACAAACTTCGTTCCATAAAATCCAGCTGAAGTAGCCATAACCCAGTGTTAATCCATTTCACTGGCGTTTGAAAAAAATAGTGGACCACACCTAGGTTGAAATTAAATGTCTTTTGCGTCTTCTTCTCTGATTAATACCATGGTGAGCCAACAGACCGTTCACATCTTAATCTCATTGATAGTATGGTTCTTTGAACTGCTGAAACCACTGATGGAAAAGGGCTGTGAAATGTAGACTCCATTGATCCTTGCATCCTGCCCCGCATTATGCAGTCAGTTCCTATTAGAGAGCACTGGCCGTGCCCAGGGAAATGGACCGAGTTCAGGCCCTGACACAGTCCCGCACAGTTGGAAAGCTGTCAATTGAATGGACAGGCTTAACCAACACAGCCTAGACTCCATTATAACGATATTCTGCTAACTGGATTCACCACTTAGTCAATGGCACTTTGTGTTCAATTGCAGTACCGTCTCTGCATTGCATTAGCACAACTGCGGCCTCACTCTAACTGCAATAGCCATCTGTACTAACCAAAACCAAAAAGTCAGTTTGATGTCGGAGTCTTTCAAGGCCCACCAGTAGCAGAGACAAAGGAAAAAAAAAACAATATGGTAGCTGTGGTAGACACCGGTAGACACTGCAGGTGTGAGGAAAGCCAAAGCTGCCTTCGGATTTGCCAGCATATAGTTTTTGTGAGGGAGAAAGTTTCAGTCGCTCCTGTGTGTTGCAGGCATCTGTACAGATCCTCAGCAAACATGAGAAGCCAGGAAGCTCCTGACAGCACGTACCGAGGATGGAGGGTTGCAGCGTGGCTGCTGGTCTCCTTATTGGGCTCTCTACTGCTGGTGGCTGTCAGCCTGGTTCTTCAGTCTTTCGGTGAGTGAGTGATAACTTCAAGAGCCGGCGTTAGAGCCATGTGATTTCCGCCTCAGATTTCTCCCTTTCAGATGGGTATGTGAACCAACACAAAAATAAAGTGAAAAAGAAAAACATGTTAGGTTAATATCAAATTGCAAGCTGTTGAAACGTGAAATGGTCAGTATATTCCTTGGATGATATTTTGAATTTTAATTGATTTTGCATTTTTTAATGAAATGCCATTGAAATGTCTTTACATGTAATGAGTATATATCTGTTTAAATGTGAAAAAAAAACAAAAAAAACAAAAGTTATTCACAAAAAAAGAAAACATATGTTACTGAACCAACTGAAAAACGATAGGACATGTAAGCCACGTGTCAGTGCCACTGCATTTTCAGGTGACAAGACCATCAAGGTGCCCTATAAAACGTACCTGTGGCGGTACTTTGAGAAGAGAAAATCTGGGGAATGTGTTTGTTTGGATTCACTAAGAACGCATGAATTACCTTTGTAAGGATTACTTGATATACTCCAGGTGTGTCAAATCAAACAATTTCCCTGGGACTCATATTAAACTTACTGAATAAACACTCACTCTTCAGACTTAATTAACAATCATTCTTTTATGAAATTATTTTCCAAAAAACATCAAATTATTTTCAAGCAGTGATGAGATGTATGGTACATGTTCATTTTAAAACAAACTGAGATACTGTACATAAATATTCATTCCTCAGATAGTAAAATCTGAAAACCTGTCAAAGTGGGTTAACATATTTATGAGCCTAATCAGCTCTGAACAGTCAAATTGTGCCAAATCACCTCTTTTCATGGAATGTCATCCCTGATGCAAACAATTATTCTTAATTGAAATAAGATGTTAAAAGAATGTCTTTGGTCTTAAAAAGTGGCTCATTCACTAATTAAAAGCATTCAGTATTAATAGAGGCATGTTACAAATATGAAAACATACTAATTTTTTCTAATCTAGTGTGAATTTTTCCATTAAACCATGTGATCAAAAGTCAGTTATACTCAACAATAACATTTGCGTCATTTGTATTAAAACATTCTGTTTTTCTCTTTTCTTAGGAGACGTGAAAACTACAAAGAGAGAGATTACAAGTGAGTATATATGATGACAACTCATTTAAAAATGCAATTCATTTAGTTCATGACTGTGTTATCCTCACCATTGTTACTGACAGTTGTAGTAATTAATAATGCAACTAACTTACCATACCATACTCACGGTGTGACTAACCTACATAACTTCACTGGGGATGGTACAAACACAATAAAAACTCCAGGCTTCTATGACTAAACTATTTTTACAAGGAGAGAACCCTGTGAATTGACCTATATTTTGTATGTTTTTAAAACTCTTGGCCTTTGTTAAGCCCTGAAACTGTAAACCACAGTCCAGTCTTGGCATAAGACTATTGAAATACAAGCAGTAATCTATAGGGACCCATGAATATCTTTGCTAACTCTTTGATAAAGAGACCACAAATACCTTTTCTCGTACACAACTTCCCTACAGACGGAAAATTGCTCTCCGAAGT
The DNA here is from genome assembly GCF_013368585.1 of Megalops cyprinoides. Classification (NCBI taxonomy): domain Eukaryota; kingdom Metazoa; phylum Chordata; class Actinopteri; order Elopiformes; family Megalopidae; genus Megalops; species Megalops cyprinoides. The sequence continues at coordinate 11,942,900 of NC_050585.1, read as the reverse complement.
AACACTGCTTGTGTCTTCACACCAACCATGAGATCCTCAAAAATTATGACGTGTACTTAGGTCGTTTACAGAAATTTCATTTTAATTACTGTCAGGTTATTGGAGTATGGGTAATGTATGTGTAAATAAGCTCATAGAGACAATGCTGTAAAAACTGCAGCCGCTTTTAACAAAAAGCTATAAGCATCCCCAAAGGTAAATCGTAGTCTTGTGTAGAGATTCCGAATGTGAGATTCAAGTCAGTACCCCTCAGTCTGAGCTAAACTGCAGGAGGCTTCCTGTTGCGTGACAATTCAAATATAAAATTACAGGAAGAAGTGGGTATACAGTGACTACAGAGGGGCTGCCATAGTGCAAACTGCGCTATGGCCAAGAATCTCCTTTCAACAAATAATTTGACAAAAGTATCTCTCTCTCTCTCCCTCTCTCTCTCTCTCCTCTCTCTCTCTTTCTCTCTCTCTCTCCCCCTCTCCCTCTCCCTCTCCCTCTCCCTCTCCCTCTCCCTCTCATACAGCCAGTAATACAACTTCAATGCAGGCTCTTTCACAAGGTAAGAACAGCCCGAAAGTCTCTATTTCTGCTATCTCTACATCTTTTTTTTTTTCTTTTTTGGGCACCGTTCCTCTTAGGTCCACATTCTAATCACCTTAGTTTGAACACGTTCCAAAGGACAAGTCACTGTTCTCTCATTGCGGATTTAGCCCAAGCAGCCAAGGGTGCGACAGCCGTCCTGTCTGCTGTCGCCGCCGCCCTGCTGCATCGAATTTGTGAAAGGCGAAGGCGAGAGAAGGTGGATCACTCCAGCCCTCGGGGCAGCAAGAAACAGGGTCACTTCCCTCAGCTCTCAATTTACCTAATCCCCTCAATTACTCATTTCCCATGTTCTCCTTGTATGTCCTACACAAGCTCATGGAGTCATGTGTCCCTTAGGTTGTGTACCTTACTCTGACTCTTAAAATTACACTGACTCTAACCCATTCAGGTCCATTGTGTGAATAAACTCTCAAAACAGCAGTGCCACTCTTAGGTCTTTTCTTTTCATCCTCAGGTAGCAATAGGCCTTGAGAGTTTGCCTTAGAATATTTTAGCTAAACGATCAGTTTAAAAGACATGTGACCTGACCAGAGCTGTGTGGACGCAGACATGTTCTAGAGACATTTGTAAAGTTCAGGGACCTGAGGTAATTATGAAATCACTCTGAGTTTTCACTGATTTTCCAGGTTTTTTTAAACTAACAGCAACAATTGAAAGTACTAACAATTCAAAACTAATAGTTTTTATTATTTGCATTAATACTAAGTTCACTGAAAACACATAGTTGCAGTTATTTTTACTCTGCCATGTAATTAACATGGATGATTATATTTTTTGATACAGTATTGTCATTAGGAATAAAAGAGGCTTTAAAAAAAACCCAAGGCTTAGGCATAGATTCTAACTACAGTGTGCTTGCTCCTAAAATTAGTTTTTTTGTGTCTTGTGCAATTTCCCTTAATTTTAGGAGAGTAAACCTAAAATTATGTTATATATTATGTAAAAACGGCTGCAGCTTAATTACTCAAAGGTTAACGAGAACGCTTACTGTGATTAGATGAAATCTGGCCCTCACTGTATGCTCAGCAGACCTGTGTGTGTGTGTGTGAGAGTGTATGTGACGAGCTGGGGGTTGTTCACCTGGCAAAGCCCCTAACCCCCCTGTGTGTGTGTCTCTTGCACTCCAGTGCGCCTGGTGAACGGTCGGAACAGGTGCGAGGGCCGCGTGGAGGTCCAGCACAACGGCACCTGGGGCACGGTCTGCGACGACGACTGGGACATGGTGGACGCCAACGTGGTGTGCCAGCAGCTGCAGTGCGGCTCGGCCGTGGCCGTGTCCAGCAGCTCCACGTTCGGCCAGGGCTCCGGGCCCATCCTGCTGGACAACGTGGACTGCAAGGGAGGCGAGCAGGACCTGGGCCGCTGCGGGAGCCTCGGCTGGGGGATACACAACTGCTACCACTACGAGGATGTGGCCATCACCTGCAAAGGTAGGGCCCCCAACCGACCAGCGGAGGGGTGCGGTGGCTGTCAGGCGTTACTTTCATGTTGTCTGGCGCAGGAAATTAGACCTCGTTATGCCTCCTTAATTCATCCCACTGTAAATTAAGAACGCAACCAAAAAAGGCGATGGGACGAGTACTAAGAAATTAAGTCCTACCGTTATTGCAGATCACATGAGTCTCACAGCCAAAACCAGCAAGAAATGCCTAACACAGTTTACGCTGTGGTCTAGCTACTGGTATTTTGTGGTTCTTTTGTGGTTCAATTTGCTCCAAAGCTCTCAAAATATTAATAGCAATGAGATGAATGAAGAAATAGAGTGTTGTAATGACAGAAAGAATCAGTTGCTGAAAATAGAGATGTTTATATGGTGGTACAGCTGAAACCTGTGAAAAATGGGAGCATTACGTGGGCTGTGATATCAACAGTGTTAATTATGTGTAAAACTGTGTAAAATGTATAAACATAATACTACTGTTTTTTAAGCATTTGGAAAGAAAAGCATGAGAAAAAGCAGATGGACACAGGATTCGTATAAATAGCAACAAAAATTTCACTGTGCAACATAAAACTGAGCCACAGGCAAAAACGGACTGAGATGTCCTGTGTAACTGATTTGTGTAAACGCGGTAACTGATCTCCATTGTTCTCGTGTTGTGTGGACAGACACATCGGCACTGGAAGCGCGAGGTCACACCGAACCCACGACCCCCCCTCGTCGCCACACAGGCCTGAGTAAGCCAGCATTGTCTTTTACTTCCTGTTTGTGTTGTGATCACATGTGCGCCGCGGACCAATGGGATACTCCTTCGTCGGCCTCCGCTGCAAACTTCCTCCTTTCTGCAGCAAGCACAAAGGCCTGAGAAGAATGCAGCTTTTATTTATAGTAAAAAAACACCTTTTCTCATCATCCCATTTGTTCTCCGCTGTATTTCCTGGTGCTCATTAGACACCACCCAGCTCAAGCAGGAGAAGCTGACGTATGCCCAGGTGCACCAAAGATAGTCACAAAATCCGGAGAGAGTCAGCTAGCCGCCCTTCTTCTTCAGAGCTAGGAATCAGTTGACATTGGCATTGTTCCCAAGGGACCATTCAGGGCAACGTGAGAGGACCTATTGTTACGTTATTGTTGTTGTCGTCGAGCCATAGAGATGTCAACATCTGTTTCCACTGCAATGGAACCCTTTTCTCATTCTGAACTTGCCATTCATCGTTGTAGTGTTAATTACAATCACGGCAACACCCTGTGTCCTTGATCTATAGCAATGAGAGCAAATTTAAACCTCCGGGCAATTAACGCCTTCTGCAAATCTGCCAAAAACACTGATTAATACCCTGTGCTACGGGTTTCCTTTGCATGAGCAATTGTTGTTTACAATCTTTTGCTTGGTATTTATTTTCAAATTTACTGGCTGAGGAAAACACTGAAACACTATGTGACTATTCTGAATGAAGGGATCATTCCCTAGCTAATGAGTTGCACTGAAGCCAAAGTTAAGGATCACTGCTCTGCTCATTATAGTGTAGTTTGGTCTTTTTATAATTTGTAATTCTATATTTCAAATTTTTGGCAGCTTGTATTATGTCCTATGCTTCATAACAATAACAAGGATGATGAATGATGACTGATGAAGAATATATCAACACAAAAAAATAATTAGCTAGTGCTGCAGAAATGGTTTCAATGCAAACCCCAAGAGGGCGGGTGGCACTTTGAGCCTTAAAATCTGGAAACCTGTGGCATCAAAGTCAGACGTCAGACCCGCAATCCGGTGTGCATATATACATAGACAAGTGGTGACACTGTGGTTCTGTTTGTGCTCTAGGGGATGGGGCCATCAGGCTGATGGGTGGGTCCGACCATTGCCAGGGGCGGGTGGAGGTCTACTACCGGGGGAACTGGGGTACGGTCTGCGATGACGACTGGGGCCTGAGGGCCGCGGGCGTGGTGTGCCACCAGATAGGGTGTGGCCACGCCCTGGCCCCCACCACCAACGCATACTTTGGCTACGGGACAGGCCTGATCCTTCTGGACAACATCAACTGCATGGGCTACGAGTCTCAGCTGGCATCATGCTACAGCCTGGGCTGGGGCATCCACAACTGTGGCCACCACGAGGACGCTGGGGTCATATGCTCAGGTAAGGGTCCTCTGTCTCCACACAGAGACACGTACACAGATACAGAAATATATGTGTATACTCATTTACATGCACACACACACACATGCACAACACAGAAACATACAAACACTTACAGTCATGGAGACACAAACTTCTATGCGTGTGCGCACACACACACACACAATGTGTACTAAAACTGTACAATTTCAAAAATGATGAGTTAAAATGTGAGCTTTGCAGGTTTCCCTTGTTAATGGTGTCTGCCAATCAAATAAATAATCATAGAAGGACTAGACCAATAAAAAGTGTTTTCATTAAAAATGTTTAAAACAGACGTGCTCCTCTTTTCTTGTCACCTCCAGGATCGGGGACAACAACACCCCCTCCACTGAACACAGAGACGCTGGGGAGAGCCAGGAACTTTGAGACAGAGAGCACAGCAAGTAAGTCTCCAGCTCACACTTCCATTTCTGTGTCACTACAGTTAGTATCAGTAAGGTGTTATTAGAGTGGCGACAGTCTGCTCATTGAAAGAGGTTTCTGTAGTGCTTTCTGGAGGCAGGTGAAAGGCAACCAGGCAGGCTCTGCTGCTGCATGGTCTAAGACTTAGCAGCAGAGGGCGCAATTCTTCCTATATTTCCTACATTGGTTATTGTGCTGAAAGCAGATTGCACGGTGGTTATGAAAAGATGACACACACTGTAAATATTGTTTGCCTTTTTGATGCCAGTATCATTAATAGAAGGATACACACTGATGCAGGAACTGCCTAATACAGCCTTAATGGTCATGACATTTTGCTTTTTCTTATTTCAGTGACTGATGTTACATTTCCAGTCACTAAGACAACAACTGCCGCACCTACAACTCATCTGACAACAAGAGGTAATAAAAGTGGCACACCACGCTGCTGTGATCAACACGCCATCAACCGCACTGACAGAAATCTACAATTAATTACTTATGATACCCTGTAATTATTGTCAGACGAAGCTATTGTGGCTTAAATTCATATCATGAATATTGCTATGGAGAAAAGAGAGTGGATTCTTTTTATTCTCTACATTTGCCCTGATGTGACCTCTTTGAGTATTTATGAATTTACATTTTTAACACATAGTCTGAGAATAAAGCTACAGATGGTTTCTTCTTTTTTGAATTCTCAGCATTAATGAAGCCATCTTCTTGTTCTGCATTGCCAAGTACGATTGCAGATGATCAAACAAGAGCAAGCAAACATACAGACTTTAGAGGGTGAAACGTGCCAGGATAAAAGCAATTAAAAAAAAAATACTTAGGTTAGGTCATTAGCAGTCACATTTCAAGGTCAGTTCCAATTCCGCACCCTCTTGTATGAATCACTTTGCTTAGCACAGGGCGCAGGAGACGACCATTATAGTGGCATCTAATGGCGTAGTGATGTTATCATTACTGCTCTACGCATCAGATCCTGCTGCCTGCATAATTAACCATGGCGTTCCACCCAGCTGGAGTCTGTGCAGGTGTCAGGAATGCGTACTGTGTAATCACATCGCAGTCATTGTCAAGGTCTCTCACAAGGACTACAGACCAACATCACAAGTCAAGTGCAATGCAAAACACACAGTTTACAGAGCAGAAAGGCAAAGCATTCTTAGAATCTCCACAAACACAACTTAATTTTCAGTTTTACACTATCTGACACAACATCTTTTCAATTTTTTTAGATCTCTAGATTAGGCCATTTTCGCTGTGCTGCTCCTGGCTTTGCGTTTTGTGTGATGGTGCCTTTTCCTCCTGTCTGTCAGCGCCTCCCACCATCCGCGTGGTGAACGGGAACAGCAGCTGCCAGGGCCGCGTGGAGGTGCTGTACGGGACCGTGTGGGGGACGGTGTGCGATGACGACTGGGACCTGGACAACGCCCAGGTGGTGTGCCGGCAGCTGGGCTGTGGCCCCGCCATTGCCGCCAAGCAGCTGGCTTTCTTTGGCTACGGCTCCGGGCCCATCCTGCTGGACAACGTGGACTGCAAGGGGAACGAGGGCGTGCTCACCGACTGCTTCAACCTGGGGTGGGGCCAGCACAACTGCGGGCACCACGAGGACGCGGGCGTCATCTGCATGTGTAAGCCGCCTGTCCGGTCGCAGCCACGCCCACACCCACCCACCACACACTCATCTCAGCTCAGGGTGATGCCTGTCTCTCAGTCCCATGCTGCAGAAATTCATGCCATTTCTTCACCGCTTCTGGGAAGGAGGGGTAAAAGAAGATAAGTCATCTTAAAATGAGAAAATAAGACCCAGGAATGGATGCTGGCATGTGTGTTTCGCTGACTGTTTTTTGAAAGATCTCAGCAAAGACCCCACCACTGCAAAGAAACAAACAAACAAACAATACTGCAACTAGGATTTTAGAACATTTTCAAAACTATTTAGACACTTCTAGATCCATCCATTGCAGATCAATTCTGAAATATACAGATAAGACAAAGTGTCTTGCTCTTTTTCTGCGTTGAAGGGCTACTCAAATGGGTCTTGTGCATTAGCTTTATAGAAATCACTCATCTTGCACATTTTCGTCCTGAAAAATAACTGATTAACGTAAAATATTTTTCCATTTTACAGCATTTCAAATCCTTCCTGGAATTTCCAGAGACTTTGGTGCCACAGACCAGACAGCCACCACTACAACGGCATCGGAGGGTGAGTACAGGTGTATGTGACTTTGTGGATGTTGACATTTCAGTGGTTTACCATTCATAAGTTTTATGGTCGAGGCGAAGCAGATTAACAGACCTCCATCCTACCACCTGAGACCATTAAACGAAAACCGATCATCTTCAGTCACGAGGAAGTGGTTTAAGAGGATGGCTTTTAAAGTGCGTGCAGGCTGCGGTTGAGTTGGCTCCGGCCTGTTGCTACATTAGTGTTTGTAACTCTATGGGGTGGCTCGGGTGGCTGGCACTGACGGACATGGGCTGTGTCTGCATTCCCCAGGGGCGCTGAGGCTGGTGGACGGGCAGCACCGCTGTGAGGGCCGGGTGGAGATTTTTGTCCAGGGACAGTGGGGGACGGTGTGCGACGACGCCTGGGACCTCCCGGACGCCCAGGTGGTCTGCCGGCAGGTAGGCTGCGGGGAGGCCGCCGCCGCCCGGGGAGAGGCCTACTTCGGAAGGGGCAGCGGCGTCATCCTCATGGACAACCTCAAATGCAGCAGCTTGGAGACGGCCCTCCAGGAGTGCTCGCACATACCCTGGAACGTCCACAACTGTGACCACTCCGAGGACGCGGGCGTCACCTGCATACTGTTGTGATTCGTCCCCACAGCCAAAACAACTTCCTGTTGCAGGAACCCGGACTTGTAAACATTTTGTAAATGAACACTCGCCCTCTTGGAAAACAAAAAAAAACAAAAAACAAAAAAAAACAAAACAAAACAAATATATTATATTATATATTATAATTATATGTACTTATTATGCACTTTATAAATATATATACATTTTTGAGATACCAAGGAGACCAAAGGTTTAGACTGACTCTGATGTCGTCAAGATGCTGGAATACGTACAGGCATGCTACACTTTTAGAAATTCTTTTATAGTTAAGTATGTTAAGCTGAAACAGGGGCGCAAATAACTCACAGCTGAGATAAAAGAGTTCCCTCTTTTCCCAGGACCATGAGCCAGATACGCAAAACAAAGTCTAACCTTTTAATGCATTCAGGAAAATGGACAGACAGTGCATGACCCTATCTGAAAAAGCACAAACACAAACTATCAACCACTCTTAATTTATTACTGAATAGAACTAGACACATTTCTTGTCAAAGGGACCTCTATCCCCGACACTTTGTGCTGGTTTGTGCTGTGCTAATTCAGATCCTGCTCCCTGTGAATAATTCCGCTTTCTGTTATGGACAATGGATTCTTTTTTTTTCTATTTTGTGACCATTCTCTGGCTGGAGAGTACAAAACACTAATGTATCCTTTGGTATGTCTGATATTTATCTCACTGAGTAGTCCATGGTCACACGTTTCGTGTGAAAATAGTACATTCCTTGAATTGTTTCAATGTGCTCCTTTCACTTGATTTTCCTGTGTGTTTGATTACTTCTATGTTCATTTTACATTTGTATATATATATATATATGTATAATGTGTGTGTGGTGAATTAACTGATCAAACATTCAAGCTAGGAATCAGTCACTGCTGTGTTCACCACACAGTGTTTGATTACTCAGTGCATCCAAACCTACCTATTTACCACTCGGTTATACATCTGGGCTAGATCACCAAAGTAACTATGTTGTTAATGTGATTGTTGTTGTTGACTGTGTACGTCACAGCAGGTTATTTAAAATGGACATTCCGAATCCCCCTCGGATGACTGATCCCAAACTCTGCGGGATGGGTGCCATTTGTAACACAAGAAGCTTTCCAGTGATAATAACTGGAAAAATGTTCTCACTGAAAAAGGCAAAGCTATTCAGTTCTCAGGTTCAAAAGCATTCAATTCAAGATAACCTGCAGAGATCACATGCTTTTGTTGGTTTGACAAACCCTGCTTGGACACTAAAAAAAGGTCACCGGCCTTTTGAAATAGAGACTACTGTACCATTTCCTACACAATATTGTAATATTAACTTTTTTCTCGTATCTAGGGCAGGCTAAAATGGTTTCATATATGCTTATGCATTTGCATGAATTCATTTACACGACTGGATTCTTTAAAAACATTTCTTGATACGGTGCCTTGCATATGGGTAACACAACTCTCCTTTCATAAGAACTGAACGCATAACATCATTTCACACATTTCTTATAGGGCAGTTCACCAATTCCCCACTCTACAAATCCAAAGCACATCATTTAGATACACCAACAGTCTCATTGGTCGGGTAGACTGTCCTTGTGGTTGATTCATTCATGAATCCAACAGATGAAAGGTATATTTACACTTCCAGGCATGGACTGGTATATCGCCATGGGGAAAATGATAATGTTATCTGTCCTTAATTATTTGTAATCCATTGTCTTCATGTACAGCACTACAGAACAAAGTCTCTCTGTAAGGTATGAATATATGTAACTGGGAATAAAGCATGCTATGTGTCAATCAGATCATTCATTTTGAAGATGGATTTTTTTAACTCTCAACTGAAAAATTCTGTGTACCTCAATGACAGAATTACCAATTACTTAAACAATATTTCTGAGAAGGGAAGCAACTTTTAATGAAAAATTATAATTTTGCATATATTCAATTATGCATTTTTAATTGCACCATGCTTCATCTGTCTGAAACGGTTATGATGTTAATGTTTATCCCACTACACACTGCGCTCATATTTTATGAGAGCTCTCTGATTAGTTATTGTCCAGTAACTCACACATGCCACTAGACCAGGCTGCTCTTTTGAGCTGGAATTTTATCAGCTAAAGCTGCTCATTTTTTTAAACAAACAAGTGCTTTAATTCTTATATATAAGACTGACATAGTCATTCTTATATCTTTATTTGTGAGGAGTGTTTTACCCTATGCTTGAGCAGAACAATAAATATTGCCACCTACGCAAGCACTTCACTCTGTTTCCACGGGAACCACTCAGACCGACGCTGTGCATGTGCAAGGTAAATGCTTTCTTCTCAAATGTTCTTTTTGGTTCCAAAATAGGCATCTGGCAAAATATATTACTCAGTTCACTTAGCTTTGTTTTGTATTCTTTGTACTCTCCAATTTGAAAACTGTTTCATGTACTTTTGCTTGAGCAAGTGTTGCTAGTTACTGGTATCTCCTTTATGTCCCTGGGTCCCAGACAGAGGTCTATCTGTCCTCCATAAAGACAAGGACGGAAGATGGATGTTGTGATGAAGTGTCATGCACGGCTGCACTTAGCATGCAGCGTACTAACACCATGCTACTGCCCAATGTCTTCCTCATCCAGCCTCTCCAAACTAACTGACAGGACCAGCCTAATAGAGAGGAGCATCACACCAGTAAATCCGATGCTCTAACAATATCTAGTCAGGCACAGCAAATAACACTCAAGAAATACTGTGTTAGTCATTAGCGTTTCTGTTCAACAGTTAATGTGACATTTATATTATTCACAAATGTATGAATATATATTTTGCAATGTGAATGAGTCTATTAAGTCTTGTTTGAAACAAACTAGGAGCAGCTGATAACAGCATGGGAATCGATGGAAGTCAGAATGGATTTGGAATGCATGGGTTTTTGGCTCTGTGGAAAACTGTTTAAGCCAGGGCAGTGATTAGTTTCTGCATCCTGCTTGGTGTGCTGCCCCTCCTCTCATGGCTGGGTACAAGACTGGCAGCCTGTGATCCCAAAAAACACGCTCATGCTCTACTCTCTCCTGGCTTAAACACCACTACGAGATAAGATACCGAGGGCTGGTCTCCCTGGCAGCCAGAATGAGAGTTCCAGAAGCCATGTGGCTCCATGTAAGAGCCAAAATCACTAATCCACGTGCTGCTGCTCACTGACTTTTTGTGGAAGATGGAGTGGCAGCAATGTTTTACAAAATCTTGTTTTCTCCATCAATGATCTGATCGTGCTTGGCTACTCTGCTGCATGGACTAAAAGGATAATATGTTTAATGGCCATACAAAAAAGAACACAAGATATTTCTTTGTCTTAATCTTCACAAATGCGATCAATAAGCTGTTGAGTAAATACTGATGTTCAGCTGGGATCTCTAAAACAAAGAGAGCTTTTGTACCAATCCCAAGCATATAAGGACCTTGGAATCTTACCTTGTTTTCTTTTCTTTTCCAAAGGGTATCTTACCCTTTTCTGCAGTTATATCTGTTTTATTAGTCTATGAATTGGTGAATTAAATAATGATATAGCTATTGCAATCATTGCCATTATAAAATCAAGAAAAGGGGTGTCCATCACTACACTGATTATTATTCCAAATTTTTGGTAAAACAGGTAGAAATCCCAAAATAGAACTGAAATCTAATTAAACTTTGTAAAATTTTAATAGTAAATAGGTTGTACCCTGCCTGACGTCAAAAATGGCACCTGCAGATCACTTGGTATCGTGGTCATACTGCCATTATAGACAGAACAAAACTCCTCAACTGTTAAGGGTCGAAAAATGAAACTTAGTTCAAAGGAGGCTCTTTTGACAAGGACCAATTATGTTTCAAGGGGCTATATTGTCTACCAGATCTGGTCTTACAACATTCAGATTATTTAGTGCTTAAATAACTTCTTTCCATGAACCACATGCAAGGTCTAAGTGATATTTGGAAACTCTGGAATTGAACATAGAATCATGGCTACTCTATGTTATTTTTAAATTACAAAGAAAAGTTCCTTCAGGAAAAGACTTCATGAGGAACCAGTACATTTGAGAGCTTACATTTTTTTTTCCAATATTTCTCCATTTCACAATATTTACACTGCAAATACAATTAGTAAGGATGCTATTCCATGCCCCATTGGCTCATTTTGGGGAATTGATCATATAGTACAGTAGTTGGCACCATTAGATTTTACTCTTAGATTGTGTGCAAACCATGTAAGAATTAACTCTTCATGATCCTTTGGGCCAATCGGCATAAAAAATGGCAATGGTTGGCACTCTCATGCATCTCTAACTAAATTATGGGCATAAAGTTCCAAAGTACATCAAACAGGAAGGCTTTCAGGCAAATCACATTGTGTGTTATTTTGTCCATATTAAGGATGGTAGAAATTTCAGTGGCTATAAATTGAAGCCGCTGAAACTGAAAGGTCACAAGAATATTCAAATGCATTGTAGGTCCTGAGAAGTTTTCTCAAAGACAAAATGGTGGTAAGAAAATACATGGTTTGACAGGGCAATTAGACTTTCATCAACATTTCTTCTTTAATTAACAATCTAATCAAAATGATGCTTTTGTAAGCATAGTAGAATAAACATACATATATTGACAATGGATAAAATAACATACATATCTGCCTTTTTAAATCCTCTGTATCACATTTAATGCCGCTCTAGCAATGCTCACTACTCTCACAGAAATAACAGCTGACATCCTGGCCCAGAGCTCCCCATTTAATTATTGAAAGGCTTGTTTTTTTTTTTGATGATAAAAGGCGCAGTTAATAGCAGCCAGAAGAATCTATGTTCTGCATTGCAACACCCTACTCTGGCTGCTGAGCCCACATGATCACAGCCTCCACTTCTCTGAAGAGGACGATTCACCTGCTTAGTAAACATATTAAAATGGTTCCGGGCTGATGACAAAAGAAGTATGAAATACTGCTCCTGGCACAAGTCTAGTTTAGCTTTTTCTCCAAGTGTCTTTTGGAAAAATTCATACTCTCTGTGGGAAGTCTGCTATTGCAAATCCAGCAGGATGAAACTCATGTACAGCCTCATCTTACTGGAATTATTGTATTACTCAAGCTGTGCTGGCTTCACCAACTAAAAGTGATTTAACTAAAGGTGATATTACTGAATCAGGGTAGTTGTGTTATTGCCAACAGGCAATATGTGCAGTATGACTTTGGGCACAAAGAACATTTTTGTTATTTGAATAAGATGGCATCTTTAGACAGCCTCTGTAATTGTTTGATGTTTCGATATGTTGATATGCTGCTTGTGACTAGGTCTTCTCAACTTGAAATCTGTACAATTTACAATGCTGTCACTTGAAGATTTTATCACACTTGAGGCAAATGAGAGAAGTACACATTCACTCCAGCAGTAAACGGATTTTCTGTTTCATTTCACTTACTTGTTTTGGATGACCTATGAGGTAGAAGAACAGAGGACTGTGAAACAGGCATTCAGGTGAAGCTAAGAGTATTTCCTGGTTTCACACTGGTTCATTTTATACATTATCATCAGACTGTCTAAACTTTGAGTATGTTTCGATTACCATATGAGTTTTCAGGCTCTATGAGTTCTTCTGATTGTACCAAATCGTCCTCATACCTGGTCCAAAAGGAGCTGTTCAAGATATCAGTACACAATTCATTTAATGTTTTTTTTTTTTACAAATGTATCATTGGTTTCAACATATAAATTTCTGTCACATAAAAGTTTGAATCTTTAAAAATTTTATCTTCATTTTGTCTTCATGGTGACCAGCAGCAATTTGCAATTAGTCCTGATAACCATGAGTATTTGTCTTTCTCCTGAAAACTAAACTACGTGTAATAATTTTAAGGAGATATATTTAAGGACCAATCTCCAGGTTGTTTGGCTTAATGGTTTCATGCATCAGGACAAAGGGGGTTAAACTAGTGTACTAACATTTTATCACCTGATTACAGTTTTAATTCCATGCTAACAGGCCAAAAATGAGAACCTGAAGGATTTCACTAAAATATTTCGATTAGAAACATGTCTTAAACTTATGGTCAACGAAATGAGAGAAAACAATGAAACGGCAAGCTATTGCAGTTTCCTGGGTGGGGCACTTATTCCAGAAAACAAAAAAAAATTCTGAACTGCGTGATATGAACTACATTTCCAATAGTGCCTACTTCTGCTAGAAAGCTTCCGATACGAACCACCAAGTATGATTGGCTATAGCCCTGTCACACTGGACAGTCCGAGCCCCCAAATAAGGACTGTTACATCACGACCTAGGTGCACGCCTTTTTAGAGTGATGACGCAATCCAGAGAAAGTGTAGGGGGGGGGGGGGGGGGGGGTGTCCCGTCGGCACGCGCAGACAGCAGGGAGCAGCTGCAGCAAGAAGACCGCGTTGCATTTCACTGCATTGCAAGTGACATTTTCGCATTTCTTTCTAAAACTTAGAATAACGTCTTCACCAACGACACTTAAAAATGGTAGATCGTGAGCAGCTGGTTCAGAAAGCCAGGTTGGCTGAACAGGCTGAAAGATATGACGATATGGCAGCTGCCATGAAATCGGTAAGTTTCTCCTCCTCATGGAATCATATTTCTGTATTTCACTAAAATAGCTCATTCTGTCCGTCCTTATTCCGTGATTCTTCAGATGGAAAAACACTCTTCAATTTTTTAAATGTCACTACGGTACTATTCATCATTATGGTTATTCCATACAGTAAATCAAAAAACGTGAAATTGACGGCAGCATAGCTGTAAGAAACCTTTTGTAAAAGATGCTTGTGACATTCTATCTTTAAGGATGCATGTAAGCCAATATGCAATGTTACAGTTTATGTACCTACGCTGTCAAGGCCCATAAACCGTAATCAAATCTAAAATATCTGACAGGTAACGATTATGCCTGAAGTCGTCAGTATTTTTGCGCTGTGCAAAATTATTTGTATTTGTTGGAACATTTTAATGTAATCTTTCCAAATCATATTTAAGCAGAAAGTCTGTCATCTGAGAAAGGCTAACGGGAAAAGTGCCCGAATGCGGACTGTTTGATCTTGGGGCGGTGCCTTCTGCCGTGTCTTTATCAGCTGAGCGCCACCGAAATAAAACATATAACACAATAAAATGTTTCAGTTCTTATCGATGCACAAGGACCTCGCTGCAAAAGTACCAGATACTGACATTTTGACTTCACTGTTTGCTTAAGGGGAAATGTGGTGTTCCAATCATATGTAGGCTGTTTAATGAGCAGATACTCGAGGCATTGGGAGCTGAAGCGAAATTGGTTCCCATTTGAATGGAGGTCTCGTTGAGATTTTGCATTGTGTTACTATATGCTCCCGAGTGGTATTTGTCAGTCATTTTGTCGGTGGGAAAATACTACTATATTGCTAGATTTAGATACATTCAAATACATAGACTACTGGTACGCACCGCTGAGGGCTACTTGCTTTGTTTTGAGGGAAAATAAAGCAGACGCCGGCTACGTGTTAAACACGGTCGATAAAAAATACACTCGGCATTTCGGCCATAAATTTAAAACATATATATGATAACATTACATGAAACAAACGTGGGTGGCAGCAGAAATCCTTCCAGAATGTTCTGTAGTTGTCATATTGCAGTGAAGTCAGTATTCAGACGGGAGCATGCAAATGCTTCGGTTCATCTCCTGCGATTAAATTACGGTTTAATGTATTACATCTTAGGCAGGTCTTCCCCGTAGGAAGATTGCTGGTGTCACGCGAGGCGTGTCGCAGCGTGTGCCAAGGTGCAGTGCCCGTGTTGCACCATTCCGTTCTTAGCTAGACCGAGTAGCCTTCGATAAATGCAATTGTAGCCCACGCCCATACCACTCTAAAAATGAGTGTTCAAAAGGGGAATGCTATGCTAACTGGACTGGTCTGAGACGCTAATATGACTGATGAAATGAAAATAATTCCATTTCCAACCAGGCAAACATGTGTAACACGTTCAGAAAACCTTTTCATTATCTCCCCAGCTCAAGGAAGTAAATCACACATCTGGCCTTTAACCTTGACCCAATATGTGATTAAGGGTAGCTAGTACAGAGCAGAGCTGATGCAATATCCCCCCCCTTACAGTCCAAGTCTTGGTTGGGTCTCCCCAGCATGGCCTTATGATGGCATTAGCAAGTAAACCACTGCAAATTCTATAATCAAATTCCAGCGTCTGGAAAAGAACCCCCAGGACCCTCACTCTCTCTGAGGGGACATGCCCTGACATTAGACTTGGGTCTATTTTCTGTTGACTGTTTCCATGAATGTCTCCTGCATTACCGCAGTAGGCATCTGAAGCATTCACTACCCGTTCGGGGATCTGAGGTATGCATGCATAGGATTGAACAATACATCCCGTGGTGAAAAGTGCATTGTCATCGGACACTATCGCATGTGTCTTTTGTGCTGCACAAAGAGAAAGTGTCTTCCAGCAGTTGGGGCGTAGTGAGCAGAGAGCTGCCCAAGTAGCATGAGCTCACTGAGAGGACCAGCATTTAGGAATTGCCAAATCATCGCTGCATTAACTTTTGGACATTGGAATACTCAGCTGACTGGCAGCCCATTTACAACTGGAGATGTGCAAACATTATCAAAGGGTTAAACGGACGTTTCTGTATGTCAGTTTGTTTGCTTAGCCGGATGTTTTGGGTTATCCCTGAAACACCTCCATTTTGGAGTTTGGGCGTTCAGGTTCCTGGTTGGGGTGACAGGGTGGTTGTCAGTGGGATATCCTCTCAAATTTGTGCAGTGTCAGAGCTGTCAGTCACTGGCAGTCATTGCAGTAGTGGGGTGTGTCTACGGCCTCGCCCAGTCACTGTGTGGAATCCCAGGCTGCAGTCATGGTAACCGCCCTGTAGCAGCTCAAAAAAGTCAGTGTCTGTAAAGAGGGTGACAGTGTAAAAATATTTTTGTAGCTGTAGGAAGTGGTGGTGTTTGTGTGCACGTGTGTGCATTTCTTTAACGTCTGAGCTAGTGTACTATTACAACCACTACTGATGGAGCTACTGCTACTACGTCCACTCCCAGTTCCACTGCTACCCTACCCTTACTACTGCCACTAGTACTAAATTACTACTGTTCAGCTATGTCATCTGGAGTGAATATACCTAAAATGCAATCACAAATCTGTAACTCTGCATGCTGCTACCAGTTCTGGAACATGGCCTCCATGTTCTTATTGGGTTGGTAGGAAATGGAGGATCAGGTGGAGTTTTTTGTGGGGAAGACTGAGTGTGTTGTTTGCCTGGTTTTGTGTGATGAAATGTACTCTTGGGAACTGAGGAGTGGAGTGTTTTTTTTTTCTTTTCCCCAGACAGTGCTTACGCTGTGTGTGTGACATCTTAACACGTGCCTTTTTCCTTGTTCTGCAACACTCCCAGGATTCCTTGGCCAGTGACGGCCTGTCTCGCTCGATGATGTGCAAAGCTGTTGTTTTGGGGGGAATTGATGCATGTGGCAAAGACAGCAGGGGGTCTGAGATTCAAACCATATTAGTGAATGCATCGATAGAGGCTATGTGATGATTGCTCTTTCTTGTAAATAGTTACAGGAGCAGTTCTTGTCAGTTGTGGATGCGGGTCAGGTTTTTTTCCCTGAGATTAATATCTGTCATTCAGAAATACAGATGAGGGAGACATCCTGTATAATATGGAAAATTCTGTTATAAAGTGAACAGACTGAGGATAATGCTATCAGTGTTAAAAGCTGTCCAGATTGCTTGCAGTATCACATGCCAACTATAGGTGATGCAACAACACTAGTCAAAATCAGAGTAATTGAATATCACCTTAATCCCCTGTAGAGAATAGTAGAGATACTGTTACTGGTTTTTTATCTGTATGTCTTTACATTGATTATAGGCTAAGCAGATTATTCATGCTCAGTCTTTCACCTCAAATGTCACTGTCGTAATGCGTTTTGCAACTCTACTCTCAGCTTCCAAAAATAAATGATTATTATCAGGTTCGTTTTCCACCTGACATGGCAGGCGTGTGCTGTGTGCACTTACCTCTTTGCAGGTGCAGAGGGGTAGCCCTCTTATCCGGCTAAGGAATGGCCTTCTTTTGATGATTACCGTACAGTGCATGCATGCTTTGCTGTGAATTACCACTTAAACATGCTACTGTCATGGTCACAGAAGAAACCCCTCTGCCCCTCTTTTGTAAACGACTGGGCTTTACTATAAGAAACATCTATGCAACGATTCATTTTTTCCCCTGCTCTTTGATTCATAAACCTTTTATGTGTTTTATTTATAGAAACCTGCATCAGCACAGGGGGAAAAAAGATTCAATGAGAAACTGCAGTCTTCCGCTGTTATATAACGACAAAGAGCCACTTGAAGCGTTTTCCCATCTCCCCCACTGCCGCTCTCGCAGTGGTGAGACAGGCCATCCGCTCTCCCAGCGCCCGTGACGTCAGGTGCCACACGCCGTCCTCGTGCATCACTGCACGGAGGAGGAGGAGGAGGGGTTGTCATATCTGCTTAAGGGAGAGGAGTTGTGCGGGCCTCTGTGTTCCGACCCCTGAATCCCTCTCTTTTGTCTGCGCGGGTCCCCGTCTCCTTTCTTCCTCTGTTTCTTTGTTTAACAGGCATCTTATCGGAGTAGAATGGGTAGAGATGGGAGATGCTGACTCTGAAGCTCCCCCTGTAGTCTTTGTACTTAACGCCCTGGTTAGATTGCTGAGCACTGTGCTCAGTGTAGAGAGGTTTTTTTTCCTCTCTCTTCAGCATGTCTGTTCGATCGGGAGCCTTGAGCAGCGTACGCTGACACGGGGAGGTCACGGCACAGTGTGGATCGCCTTGAGAGCCAGAGCAATCAATGAAAGTCCAGTAATGGCGCTCCTCTGTGATGGCGGCGCTAATGTTTCCGCCAAACCCGCCAGCCTTCCCGCTAGAGCTGGGAGGAAGGCTTATTGACCTCCGTCAGGGGGGAAGCGAGGCTTTTTCGTACCCATATTAGAGCTAAAGAGCTTGCAAATTGCTAACACGCCACTCCCTCCCAGAGCGTTTAGGTGAGCGATTGCAGCATTTCAATCAGACGTCCTGGAAAACGTTTGGATGACCAGAAACCTTGATTCTGTCACAGCACAGTCCCCCGATTCAAAGAGATTTTCCACAAAGAAATACCTCTGCACACCACAGGAATGTTAATGAGAAGATTAGAGAGATGGCGGGGGCCATGAACGATCCTGTATCGAGCTTCACAGGCAGCGTGCGGGATGCAAAGCGATAATGTTGAGGCAGAAGTCTGTATCACAGGCCATTTGGCTACTTTAAAGTCATGTGCAGCGAAATTTTGTGTTCTTGCGATATCATTCAGTCTGACTTTACACTTTGCTCGTTTTGTCTTTCCTATGATAGAGATAGACTGAAAGACCAGTTGCTTGTCAAGAGTCCCTTAATGTAGCAGTTGGCTAATCTATAGTGTACTGTGATGCAACACAGATGCACATAGAGGGGTTGAATGGAGTCCTAGACCCTGACGTATACGGAGCTTGAACTGAAGAATAGTCAAGAAATGTGTATTAAATTTTAAGGAAGCCTTTTTTTCTGTTATGATTGTGGGTTCTTAATGGTTTGCCTTAAATGTTTTGCATTCAATGCCCTCCCCCCTTCAAATGAGCAATTCCCCAAACGTGCTGAGCGAACGGTCAGAAAATGGACACCGTGGCCAGGCAGGTGAAAAGGTCACTTTGTGCCGGGGAGAAGGTCATCGCGGTGGAGATATGGACTGCCCGAGCGGTGGTCGTCTTCGCTTACAGTACAGCTGCTCGGCAGCGTTTAGAGGGAGCGCTGCCTCCTCCGACGGCACTCATTCCCCCTCGCTGGCGGTAGGAAGGGCCGTCTTCGTGACAGCTGTGAAGATAGACTGGTGCACTCGGCGAGCAGATTGCTTTGTTTCCATGGAAACTGGGGATTGCACATGATGAATTTGTTCTTGCCCACCCCTGCCGTTGCAAGATGTCTTGCTGGAAGGGTTGGGGTGGGGGGGGCAGTGTGTGATTTTTATATTTCAATACCACTAAAACGAAAGAATTTAATTAATGGAGTGAGTGTGTGGTAAATTGAACTGAGTGGGTGAGGAATCAGAATGAAATATTCCTGCTGATATTCAATTATGTATTAGAGGTGGATCTCTTTGTTCTTAAAGTGTTGTCTCCTGTCAAATGTGATTTTTCTATAAGCCATATTTTCACGTTAGACAGTACAGTTTCTTAATCAACTACAACAGAATGAGCATGAAACCTTTGTGATGGTTACGGTCAGGGAGCTTCAAGAGGGTCATAATTATCTGATGGTTTCCCTGTTGTTAAATTTTTTGTTACTTGAAAAGCAAAGGGTCTCAGCCAATCAGAAAACAAATGAAGTAGGTTTGCATTCATGCCATATTAGATGTTAGACACCTCCTCTTTGTCTAAGGGGCTAATAATTATAATGGTGTTGTTTGGCAGGGTTACCACCCCAGTGGGCACCATTGTGAGTCCGGCATCCATTTGCTCATCTTAGTAGATACTACGCAGTGGGGAATTAAAAAGAAGCAGCAAAGCTCTTTTCTCAGCAAAGCTGGAATTGCTGTCGATGTGGATGTTTGCCACAGGGAAACATGGCTCCTTCCACCGGCACCCTGTGGTACACGGGGAGATGATACAGCAGAGGAAGAGGGTGTGGAGGATGGAGCTGCTGCAGAGGATGTGGAGATATTCAAGGCAGACGAGAGGCCAAATTAGAACGAGCTGTCCCACTTGCAGTCTGGATATTAAAGCAGCATACCTGACCGACCGGTGCGGTTTAGACCCTGCTGATACGAGACGCGCTGTGCTCTTAAGACACAAACACAGAACAAAGGTTCTCGCTTGCGGTGGCATATGTTTATTGGGAAAGGCAGGTAACACAGTTCCTAGAACAGTGCTTTCCTTACACTTCTCCTCCCTTCAGATCCTGTCCCTGCACCACAGAACAGTACTTTAAGTGCACAGAAATTGATGGGATACCTCAACCAAGGTTAGTGTGCTTTTGAGGGCGTTCAAGACCATGTAAGGACAAGCTGTAGTTCAGCATGTCTTAGTCAGCGGAAATCTCCGTAAGCACAGAATCATTTGGCTGAATTCTGTTCTTCTGCACCTCTATCTGTTTAAGGGTCAGAGCGCTCTCCTTGTTTGAGGTGTGACGTCTTAGCCCGTGGCTGCTGTCATTTAAGGGCCGCTAAGGTTTTGGGAGGTGACACAGGCGGGTGGGTGATCGCACCGTGTGTGGAGTTAAACATGGAGTGGAATGCCTGCCCGCAGCCTGATGCAGTGGAGTGGAATGTGAGCTCCCCCCCGAACACACCGGCTTTATGTTCCGAGGGGTATGTAAACACGCCCCTGACGTGAGCCGCATAGATTCACAGTGGGGAATAAAGGATTAAATCCTCTCGCCAGACACGGCGCTGCGGACACAAAACCGCTCAGCGGGGCCGGCTTTAGAGCCGAGCAGGAGCGAATCGAGGGTGCCGCTCTCAGGGGAGATGATGTCATCGGGTAGGGGGAGGTCAAGCCAGTTCAGCCAGCCAAAATCATGCTGCGCATCAGTCACTGATGAGAGGAGCCTACAAATTTATCTGTAGCTAATGCTGCTTTTACATAACCAAAAATCTGCAAAGCTTGTGCTGTCTTCTGTCTCGTTTTACCAAATATAGATATAACTGTATCTCATCAAGGGTTGAGGTAAACTGTATTGATTTCATACCCCTTCACAGCTTTTATTGACCATAAAGGATATTTAAGTGTACAAATTGTCTGTCAAGTGCTCAGTGCAGTATATATTTTATTCAGTGATGTAATATAATGCTGAATCTGAGATGTGTGTTTTGAAAAGCACTGAGGTGTTGAATGTTTGAGTGTCACCATTCAAATGTACTTCACATATGTTCCCTGAATCCCTACATTTATACTGTGGAACATTTCTCAGATGTTGCTTACACTAACCCACCTGTCCTGTCTGCCCCTCCCTCAGGTGACGGAACTGAATGAGGCTCTGTCCAATGAGGAGAGGAACCTGCTGTCGGTAGCCTATAAGAACGTGGTGGGGGCACGGCGCTCCTCCTGGCGGGTCATCTCCAGCATCGAGCAGAAGACCTCGGCCGACGGCAACGAGAAGAAGATCGAGATGGTGCGGGCCTACCGCGAGAAGATCGAGAAGGAGCTGGAGGCCGTGTGCCAGGATGTGCTCAACCTGCTGGACAACTACCTGATCAAGAACTGCAGCGACACGCAGCACGAGAGCAAGGTCTTCTACCTGAAGATGAAGGGCGACTACTACCGCTACCTGGCCGAGGTGGCCACGGGTGAGAAGAGGGCCACGGTGGTGGAGTCCTCCGAGAAGGCCTACAGCGAGGCCCACGAGATCAGCAAGGAGCACATGCAGCCCACCCACCCCATCCGCCTGGGCCTGGCCCTCAACTACTCCGTCTTCTACTACGAGATCCAGAACGCCCCCGAGCAGGCCTGCCACCTGGCCAAGACCGCCTTCGACGACGCCATCGCCGAGCTGGACACCCTCAACGAGGATTCCTATAAAGACTCCACCCTCATCATGCAGCTACTCCGCGACAACTTGACACTGTGGACGAGCGACCAGCAGGACGACGAGGGAGGGGAGGGCAACAATTAAGAATAACGCCGCGCGCTCACACACACACACACGAGAAAAAAAAATTAAAATTAAAAAGGGCCGGTGGACTTTGGCAGTCGCTTTTGCCGATGATACTACCGCAGCAGCAGTTCTTTATTTTTCCACGAGTTTAAAGAAAAAAAAATTCAAATAAAAAAGAGCGGTTTGAGAGGAGGTTAAATGTTAGTTAAAATACATATAGTTAAAAAAAGTGAAAACCCCTCCCTCTTGATTGCCTCTTTGACATTTGCCAAAACACCACTTAGAGGAAAAAGTCAGTCAGTCAAGGGGGGCTGTTGGGTTGGAGCGGCAGCCTCAGACTGGCACATGGACTGTTGTTGTATTGCAGAAAAAGTGGAGCTGCTTATTTAACTTTAGGGGTGAGGGAGAAGCATTAGAAACAGTAGGGAGATACAAAGCTTGAGCAAAAACTTGAATGTCATCGCCTCGCAGAAAAAAAAAAAAAAACTAAACAAAAACAGTTTGCAATGGTTCCAGTATGCATGAGGAAAAGTGCCACATTTTAGCCATTTTAGAAGTACTTTTGCAATCGAAAGTACACCCAGAAACGGCAGCGATTTGCGCAAGCCTGTGGGGTAAAAAAAGTACACTAAAGATGCATTTCGATGGTTTCAGGACGCATCAATACAAGATTTAGAATTCACTTCAGAATAAATGATTGAACTGAATAGGAAAAGACAGTAATGAACAGTTTTGCCCCAATATTAATTAGAATATTCTCCATACTTAAGGAAAAGCTTTTTCTTACTCTTAATTATTTTTAATTTTATTAATATATTTTTTTCTATTTTCTTTTATTTATTATTAAATCACTCAGCAGACACCATCATTAATGCTTAATTAGCATGCATATGACAAGGAAATATAAAATGTCAGGCACATTATAAATGAATTATTCAATACAGATTTGCTTAAAGAAAGCTACAATTAAAACAATAAGCTAAAACTACTTAAAACAGTTCAGCTTAACCACAATACACCACATGCCAAAAGGGAAGAAAATCTACATGTGAAAAATACGGGAAATAAATTGTCTTTTGTACCCTAAATGAATTGGAGATGCAGTGTTGTGTTTTTGAAGCCAATCACTCAGATCCTATGAAGGACAGAGAGTCTACTGGAACCACAGTCTCAGTTTGGGGACATGGCACAGCTGAGAGGCAGGGCACGGGCGGTGTTCAATGGATGATCTTAAAGCAGCTTCGAGGTTTGTGGTTTACTTTCGTTTTGTGTTTGTTTTTTTTTATTTATTTAAAGAAATGCACTTGCCTATTATACTGTTTCTTCAGTGTAAGACGATTACTGCTCCAATATTCTCGATAATACAATACTGTGCATGCTGGTGATGTATTTATATACAGTAGCTTGACTTTATTAACTTATAATGTAGGTGTTATGTATTCATATGAACAAGGAATAACTAGACTTCAATCTGATTATTTTCTATTTATTACTTTTTGTTGGATTGTTTAAATTTTTTTTGTTTTTTCATTTGCTGAGGTACGCTATACCAAAACAGTGATTGTTAACAATAAATTGATCTGTTATGGACATTGCTATAGTGACATGCAATTCTTGTATTTGATTTGTTAAACAAAAGAGGAGGAAAAAAACAAAAAACACCAGTATTAGCTTAATCATACTGTCTGGTGTTTTGTCATGGTGAAATTATAATTATTACATTGTAAAACGATTAATATGTTGTTCTTAGAATGACTTTTCTGTTTGTGCTTTTTTTCTGTCAAGTTATGCAGTGAGATATTTAAGGTTGAACAGTGTTTTTTTCAGAATCAGTGTTTCTGTAAGGAATTCACACACGGACCATTATTTATTATACTTTTTTATTTTCAACTTTTTAGCTGTCTCCTGAATATCTTATATGTGAGTCATGTAGCGGTTGCACAAGAGCAAAAATAATAATGATAATAAAAAATGAATTAAAATATGGCAAAGCTCCTCTATCTACCATTTTGCTGTTGTTCTGAGTTGTGTTGCATCACCACCATGAGGTATGTATATTGCACCCCTGGGTGTAGTTATTTATTTGCAGATCCATTGAGTCTTACTTGTACTTGCCCAAAATTTCCTTGCACGTAATGGATAACAACTGGCTGATGAAAAGGTCTCACACAGTTATGCCTCATTATTACACAGTTATGGACCAAAAAAATTCAATTCAATTCAATTAATTTTTATTTGTATAGCGCTTTTTACAACCCAAGTTGTCACAAAGCAGCTTTACATTGTTCCCAGGCCTGAGACCCCCTGAGAGCAAGCCTAAGGCAACAGTGGCAAGGAAAAACTCCCTATCAGGAAGAAACCTTGAGCAGAACCCGGCTCCGAGGGGGAGCCCATCTGCTTCTGGCCAGCACTGGGCAGATAGAGTTAAAGACAAGTTATACAATGTACTTTTAAGACAGTTAAGATTGATAGACAATAGTAATTAACAGCAGAGTGATAATAAGAATGTCTCCCAGGATGTCCGGTGAAATGAAATGAAAAAATTAAAATTATCGGCACTGGAGAGAAAAACATTACATCTGGGATGCTGAAAAATCAAAATACCAAGAGTGGCCTTGAACTAGCACCTACAACAGATATTGGTATAACTTGGTAATGCATATGAGTCAGGTCTTAGTTCACCTTGCAGCTTATGTGGTGCATCACTGTGACATTGTCTGGATCTGCCAGGCAGGTGAAATTAAAGCCTGCTGCACTTGCAGCTGAAAAACAAACTTGCTTAATCGATTAGAATTGTTGTGATGGTGCTCTTCTTAAAATGGCTGCCAGGAACTGACCCTTCTTCAGTTGAAGTGGCCATTTTGAAGGCAGCAGTGCATCCACGAGCAAATTCTAGTCATTCTTGTAGAAATAACTAGCCAATATTCCTGTGCCACATTGCTGAAAAATACTTCATAAATATGTTGATAGTTGATTGGAGTGTAATTTTCATGCTTTGAAAAAGCACTCATCTCACCACCACCATCAGCCTGCGAGTGGTGGTTATACTAACGTTGGCTCTTGTTTTTCCTGGGAAGTTGAATCGGGAGTCCCCAAAAAATTACCAACATTGAAATCTTCTCATCATAATCTATCCAGCACTGTAGCATGTCACTGGAGGTTTAACTGGAGTCTGGAGAACCCTTGGGAGGTACAGTGGTCCAGATGGCAGAGAGTACTTTTCACTAGCCTTGTGTAGGTTCCTTTCAAAGGTACTACTTAAAAATTGCCCCGCTAAGATGTTCCAGTTCCAAACGTATGATCTTCATGCCAATGGAACATGGAAGAATATGCATTACCGTGATTGTGCAGGGGGGAGATTGATGGTTGTGTTTTTACGATCACAACAGCTCTTTTCCTGGGGTGATAATGATAATGGTATTGTCTTCAGCCTTGAATGCCACACATCTGCTTGTTTCAGATGTCTTTAAGATAACGGGGTTTACACTGCTATACTGCATGTTTTTATGCATATGCACATTTTTGTCTTTCCTTTAAAACTGATCATTATTACAGTGTACAGTATTTGAAAAAACAACTGACAGAACTGAGAGGTAAACCGGATTTTGAAATGAAGCTGGGTCTGCTGCTACATTTCATAAAAACTGAGTAGGCCATAGGCACATCTCAGATAATTGGAGTTACCAAGGCAACAGAGTGGGGGAAATGCAGGCTGGCTTTGTCTGTGAAAGCAACGTCTGGTCAAGGTGCTGGAAAGAATACTCAAAAAACAAGCCAAATTCTCTGTGAAAGAGGAAAAAATCAACAGGAGAGAAACCAGCTTAATGTAGTGAAAGCAGGCACACCCTTTCAGGAGTGCTGGTTGCCTTCCGTTTCTCATTAAAGATTATGGGTTCTTGACAGCCAGTGTTGTCAAGCCCAAAAAATATATTTACAAATGTGATACCTGTGCTTGCTATGTTCTTGCTGCGTTCAACGCTCCAGCCATACCTTTAAAACTGTCTTGTACTCTCTCAAAGTCTCTCTCCTGGGACATCATTCAACGGAACAAGAGATTCTGCTGGAGCCACACAAGGTCAGCAGTACAGCCAAACAGGGGGAAATGACCAAAGCCCAGACAATCAGTTAAAGAGGATAAGGAGTCAGAAAGATTATTTAAGAGAAAATTGTTGGATTGCAATCAGACAGGTTGAATGCTGTGAGCTGGGTTGCGAGAGGTCGAGAGTGGCCCACTGGGTTTTTAGAAGAAGAGAAAGAGGCAGAGCAATAAAGCCCTGACAGATATAGAAGTCAGGTTCTGGCAAAAGGAAGTAGGTTCAAATTAAAGGCCACATCTGTAAAGGTTGTGGATGGTGGGGATGTATTTTGGAGATGTCTGATGGACTTGCTACAGTCCCAGAAGACACTTGATAAACAAAAAGAGGATGATGAAAGACATTACAGTACATCATCTGCACAGAGTTATATAGATAAAGTAATGGGAATCATGGAGAGAAAAATATACAGGTAATTGATTTGCTAATTATTTTTCTGTTTCCAATGTATTTTATTTATAAAAAAATGATCAAGGAAAATGCTCCTATAGCAAAATGTGCTAAACAAAATCACATTCTTATCTATCCTAGTCATCCTAACTGAGTTCTGCAATGGACAAATGCGCAAATGGTAACCATGGAGACAATCTGTTGCCACAAAAGCACAGAGCTATTCAGGTCTTTAATAACTGGCTCTGATCGGTTCGCTGTCTCATCTTTCGTATTGTAAAATGGCCACTATGTTAAATGTAGAACTTTGCAGCTATAATCTGCTCATTCATTTTACAGTCAAGGTAAGCCCTGTAACACATTACACATCAATGCCATGTGATACAGAAACAGAAACTTGTGAATTATCTTGGTCGAGTCAGAGATTGATCATTTCACGTCTTCACAGGCCACAGAGTGAAGGATTGCTGCGAGATTATGACTGGGACAAGCCTGCTCATCACATGTGCACATAACCCTAACATAATTCAGCTTGTTATTGGCAGGCTTGTTATCTCAATGTTTATTCAATGAGTACTTTTGAAAGTGTTACTCTTAATATCCTTTCACTTGTGGATGTCCAGTCTGAAGGCTGACTTTAGCTTGATGTACTAAGTTAAGAGTTTGGTACTCAAACCCTGCTCCAGCCTCTAATGCAGTCCTAATCCATCTGAGAGGTGTCCCATCATTTGTTGTAGTCCTTTTATGAGATTTATAAGGCATGGCATTCATGAGTGTGGACTTCCACTGCCACACAGATTGGTGCCATTATTGAAACAATGAAATGACATGACAATAACTAATACCGTTTCATTTCCCTTTTACCAAAGGAACAGTGTTATAGACATAGCTTCCAAACAGAGGTCATAAAAGCTATGTGCTCACATGGCACTGTACATGAATTTTCAGGCATTTCATCAAATCTGCTGAAGCAATCACTTAGAATCACTGTCAAATGAATAGGGGTGAAATATCTGTTTATTTTCCATTTCTTTTCATTGGTCTGAAATAAAGTCTGATATATTTTTTTTGCAATGTGGTCAGGGAGAAAATGATCAAATTATCTTACAGTTTAGCTCAAAAAGCTCATTCTTCAAGTCATGTTAAAAGGACCCAAACTGGCTAAGTGTAAGGTCAAATTTGTGCTTTGTGTGTGTGGGAGATTCTCTGCATGCTTATATGTGTGAAAAGGCTTGGGTATGTAGAATGACTGGTTTCTCTGCCCCATTCCGCAATGCAGAGAGGGGGACCTTAGCCAGAACAGCAGGAGATACAGTATTTACTGAATGTATGAGAGATCATCCCAGCTTAGGATGCGGGATGTCTTTAACAAGATAATGCAGAATGCCTCAAAGCTCACCATTCCTACACACCAGAAAATAAAACAATAAAACCAGAAAAGTCATTTTTATGCATTTTATGCCTGTAATTTCCTGGCCAGACTTACCAAAAAATCAAGTCATCTCTGCAGAAGTGGGTAGGATACATCCTTGGATTTAGACACGCATGTACAAATTTTAAATGTTACAAAAACATATCTTTTCTCATTCATAGGGACAATTATTTTTAAGTTCAACAAATTATAGCAAAAGGTTCCTTAAACAGTAGAACTAGACATTGAAAATAAAAAAAATAGTAAGCACTGTAGCTTATTTCTTTCCATATATACTAAAACAGACCCCAACTCCCAGAGTCATGAATAATCTTCCTGTCTGCCTGTCTGAATCTGCCTTTAGTTTCACGCTGACACTATCTCATCTGTAAAAAGGAACAGGAGAGAGCAGACCCTAATCCTTCACCCTGCTTGTGGACACTGGCTACACCAGACCCTCCGTGTTATGTGGCATCTTCCCGCCTCTGCGTTTGTTCTCTCAGAGCCCAGTGTGACTTTCCTCGCTCTCACCATGCCTCTAACTGCTCCCCGTCACCTGACCGCTGTGAGCTTTGCAGCGCCCAAAAGCTCCTGTCTTTGGAAGGAGCCGCCCTCTTGGAACCGCCGACTGCCTGTTATCCATGCGCCTTTGTTATTTGACCGGAAGGCAGGACTCTGCGCTCTCTGACAAACGAAAGTGGCAGGCCGTAGGATCTCGCAAGCCTGGGCAGCAGCAGCAGCAGCCCCCCCAACCCCCCCGTTCACCACCACCACCACAACCCCCCCCACAGAGTGACTCTTTCATGAAATGAATTTCTACGCTTAGAGCCGTCTCCCCTGTCTGCCTCGGCCAATAGCAGCCGAGCCCAGGCAGCGCCTGCCACCAATCCCATCCCTGTTGCTAGGGCTATAATAAGCATCCCATTATTAACACAGCTCTCCGCTGCACTGCTCAGACACCTATCACATCCTGCAGAAGATAAAGAACTCCAGCGGCAGAGTGCATTAAAATTCTGGAGGAACCTGCCTCGCTCTCTGCACTGTAGCGCATTACTGCACCACAGCCACTGAAGAGAGCCGTGCCAGGGAAAACACACGCTTCAACACTCATCATGACCCAAATTCACCACTGTAGCAAATTACCACGCTGTCATTAGCTCAAGAAGGGGGGGGGGGGGGCAGTGCTGCGTGTCACATAGCTGGATTAGCCACGATATTGTGTAAATCCTCCCATACAACAATTTACCATTTATAAATAGAAACAAATGATTCCGCTGCAGTCATGTGACACCACATGAATACAGAGGTCATTTGCCTAATCCTCTGCTCTATAGTCTTTTCTTTTGATGTCCATTTCTGTTCAGCACCATATTTTATCACTTCTTATAATCCATATGAGCCAATATGTTTCACCAATAAAGATCTGGGCCTAACCCACGGCCAGTCTTTTCAGATCTAGAGCTTCAGTCCTGCATTTCATCCATAGCTGGTCAACACAAAATGACTTAAAATCTTCTGGCTTTTCAGCTTTAATGAAAATGAACAGAAAAGGAAAATGCTCTTCTTGTTTTGTGGAACTCGATGATCTGACGGTGTGCCTGTCTGTCCCTGTATGACTGGGTTGATTTGTCCCCCCATGATGCTCCGTCTCCCCCCTCCCCGAGATGGAGCATCCCTTCCCAGGCGTGATGCAGTCCCACACACACACACACACACACACACACACACACACACACACACCTGGGGGGGGGGGGGTGGCCGCTTACTCACTTAGAGGAAGGAGGAGGGGGAGACCATTCCATCCATGTGAGGTCTGCATTATCCACAGCCAGAGAGGACAGTCACTTAGCTTGGCACACTAGTGTACACGCATGTGCTCACTCACGCACACACACGGATGCATGGAGACACGCACACATGCGCGCGCGCACACACACACACACACACGTGCGCACACACACACACGAGCACCAGCACCAGGGCCGACACCAGTGCCCAGCTACAGCACTGTCCATATGGCATCACGCTGGTTCACAGCCCACAGAAATGGGGATTAGCTCTGACCTTGTGAGCCATCCAAGCTGGAGCACGCCTTTCATCCATACGCCTGGTGCAGTTCTGCTCTGTGGGGTAGGATTCAGCACGAGGAGCAGAGATGTTTCGGCTGGGTACGTGCACTGTAATTTAATACAGCCTAATGGAGCTTTTGAAATGCCAGTAACGAAAATGTGAAAAAAAAGTTTATTTACATGATGAAGCATATTGGGTTGCTTTAGCATGGTCAGGGAAAAAACTGAAGCCTAGGACCTGCCTGGTTGAAGACAGTAGGCTGTCTCTCTGGCCTTTGGCCCATATGCATTTCTCCTTGCCTCAAAGCTGCTGCCACAGCTGAGCTGGACTGCCCATTAACTGCATCTCAGCAGCTGCATTGATTTCTCTCCCATCATGCCCCCCCCCTCCCCAAGCACGTCAGCAGTTGCCATTTCAGCCATCGAGCAGCTGAGCTCTCCCTTTGTCTGTCCTCCTCTGCCAATGAGACCCATTACTCCAATCAGCAATCTGTCCTGTCGCCTTCCTGTGCCCCCCCCCCCCCCCCCCCCAGGGCAACTACACTCCAACAGCAGTTCACCTGCAGAGGATGCAAACATCAGCAGCATCCCTCCCCTTGGGGGTGGGGGTTCCTCATGTTCTGAGCCAATCACAGGTCGATCCTGGGGGAGTGTCAGGAGCTGAGGAGCCGTAGTGTCTGCAAAGACTGATCTGAGAATGGGTGGCAGCCTTGGGGCCGGAAGCTAGGTGGCAGTGCACACATGAGTCGGAGGTCAGTCACGATAGGTCCCTGTTTTCAGAGGCAGCCATTGTGCTTTCCAATGTGTGCTCAGCTCGAAAACTGTGCCCCCATCCACCAGTGTAGCTGATGGTTGAGGTGTCTTAACAGTGCTGGTAATGGTGTAATTACTGCTAACGCTGTCTTGAGTTGGTGGGTATCCTTGATCTGCTTCACCAGTTCTGTGTGGGTGTGTCTCTCCTTGGGTCTTATCAAATGCTTCCTTTTGTGTACTACACTCTTGGGGTAAAACCTCCAGCATAACATCAGCAAGATATTAAAGGAACTGGCTGTAGCACAGAGCAATAACTACTATGATCATTCAGAAATGTATTTGTAAATAAATCCTTTTCTCGGGCATAATTTCATAAGTCATAGTTCATAGTCTTAACTCTAGACACCCTATCGGACTAAATTGTGAGAGATTTTGATCTTGGGATCTTTCACAGGGACTTTCAATTTCTTTCAATTAGATTCTTATCTGAAGGCTAAGGGGTACTTCAAATCTTGCTGTCATAATGGCTTTATTTCCAATATTAAAACCAAACATTCAAACAACCATACTTATAACATTTCAAAACTGCCGGGTTTGTCCATCTGCACCTGCCCTCTAAAATGCTACACAACCATTGCAGGTATTTTCTGTGACATTTTTTAATGACAGGTGGCAGGATGTTTGTTTTCAGTGCTGATATGGATGTGTTTCATTTGAATACTGAGATATGGGTAATAAGGCAGAAGGCAGAAGCATTGAATCCATCATTGCGTGTTGTGTTTCACAGTTATCGCTGACGGGTGACACGATCTTGGGAGATACTGCCTCACGGATACTGGAAAAGGATGCTGGTTTCAGGGATCGCAGGTGCCTGGATGTTGACTTTTCTTCCTAGCCTGTGCAAACTTCTCTGGATCACATTAGGAATGCCTTCAGAGAGCTGGCCTACTTACTTCTGACAGCTGAGGCAGGAAGAGCTGATTCTGGAGGGGGGGGGTTGGTGGGATGCAGCCAATCAGAGCGCTTGCTGATAATGCTCCCACACACGCTTGAGAGGGAGAGCGCTGCTGCGGCTTTGGGTTGGGTGGCTGGTGAATTGATGGGATTGAGATGAATAATTTAATCTGCATTAGATAAAAAAGGCAATGGTGAGTCATGTATTTGCTCAGTCTGGCAAAAAGGGAATAAAACAGACCTGAAAGGCCTCTCACACAGTTTGAGGCCCAATTTCAGCCAGTTACAATCAATGAAACAATCAGATTTCATTCTTTATTTCACCTCAGGTGATCTCCATGTTAACAGTGCAAATGAAGGCGCTCAGCCTGAAATACTAAAGAGATGTAGGAAGTATGTCAGCTGAAAAGCAACCCTCTCCCCTCTAAACATTTTCTGAAGAAATGCGAATGTGGGTTGATTACAACAGTAAAATTTTGAGTGCGTTGCGAAGATTGAGGAGTGCACTTGCAGAACTCACAAACACTGATAAGTACCACAATATCTTGGGAGGAACCAACTGTTATTTTTTATTTACTTTTTAGTGCCCTATACCCCAACAAAACACTTCTTATTTCATTTTTATGTTGATGGAGTAATGAATAAAACATTATTTAAAGGCTCTCCTTCAAAATAGCTCAGCCTCAATACAGTTACACAACACATCCTTTTCATAATGAAATACACAAACGCTATAAATACACACCTACGGGTGAATGCCTTATCAATATTAATCAACCCAAAAACAGCCAACCTTTTCTTAAAAGCCATAGTTCAACAGAAACACATTGTTCAAGGTTTGTGGAATGTTTTCTTTAATAAATTTTCTTCTCTTTGATCTATTATTTTGAGCATATACATATTAATGAACTAAAGATGCTATCTTTTATAAAAGTGGGAAACTCTGCATGAATCAGAGGTGGTCTAACTGAACCATCTCAGAAGCACATCTTTGCAGTGCTTTTGTCCTATACTGGACCAAGTGTGCGAACAGCTTCAATTCCCTACATCAAAATTGAAATAACATGTGTGCGCCATGCCATAGGAGCAGCATTCACATGTACAGTGTGTTCACTTACTATTGTTAGGTTCATTACAGCAGCTGCATATTTCACATGTACACAACGCCCGCAGTGCACATGCATTGAACCCTAAACGATATGGGGCACAGCCCCTAATATGGGGTGCAGTCGGTTTGGGAGGGGGTGTGAAAGCAAATACTCTAATGTCAACATTACAAACAGAGATACCACATGCATATTCAACATGTTAAAAGCTAGTCAGCAACTGGGCTAGGCCCTGGTTCTGTCTCCTGGATTATTATAATTACCTCAGAACATGCCCGCCTACTTATGCAATCCAGCTGCTCCAACTCATACACATTTCAGCTGCCTACCTGTCTTTTCCCTTCCCGCCAACTCCCATGGTACACCTCTCCTTATCCCCCACTGACTGCCTACTGCACTATGTGTTCTTACAAAACCTCTCTTGTTGTCTACCATTTGTACTGTGCTCTCAGCCACACCGCTCCTACGTACTTAAAACCCTTCATCTCTCTACTCCCACGCTCACACCCCGCTCTTCTCTGTCGCAGGTCTTGCATCTGCCTGTCCCTCTGCTCCATGGCCTCACAGCAAAGGCCTGCTAATTGTCCTCCCCGGCCCCTCTGCGGCGGAGTGTGTAATCCGCCACCTTTAGAACTGCAGAGTCACCCCTCACCTCTTGGTGCTCTCTGAAGCCTCGCCCTTCTCAGTGGGACCTGAGTTCTGCCAGCTTGGTTCTCTCCTGAAGCCGTGGGCTTACACTGAAACTTGAATGCTGCTACTGAATTGACATTTCTCTGAATGGACCAGCGATTGATTTGGAAATTTTTTTTTTTAGTATTTGGGAATCAAGAGTGGTAGCAGGTTATTAAAAATTAGATTCAATTTTTATTTTTGTTTTATATATGCTTAACAATGCTATTATTTGAAATATACTGATTAAATATTACTCTGTAAGTTACTGTAGAACAATAAATAAATAAATGGCTTGTATTATATTGGATATATTCTTCCTTGATTGCAGAAAAATGCACAGAAGTCCATAATCACTAACAGGTAAAGGTGCTGATTGGCAGGTATTTTATGTGCATGCTGCTGAGGGGTCTAGAGAGAAGCTAACGTGGTGCATCTGAACTCTGAGCAGGGGCGGTATGCATTCCTGAGCAGCTGGGGAAACCTCATTCAGTTAAAAATTGAGGCTAATTATCTTGCATGTGACCGTTACTGTCCTAAAGTGAGTATATTCATACACATCTCAATTTATTGAATTTATTATTGAAAACCTACAATCACTATGTAACTGCACTGTAATGCAAAAATTATAGTGAGTTATACAGAGAAAGTGTTACAGAATGTGAGAATGGAAATAATAATAAAAAAAAAAACAGAAAAAGCACCCACTTCAAAGAGTATGATATAGGCTAGAAATGTAGCATCTTATATTGTTTCTACCAGTTTACATGTTCAAGCAAGCTTCTACATGCTCAAGTGTAAATTGTGTTCTCACACTAAAACAAAATCAATAAGTAAAGAAGATTCACTAGCGCATCTCTCTTATGCTGTATTAACAGTTGGCATGTGGGGGCAGCTGACGTCTGGTGCTTCTGGAATGGACCCAGTTTGTACTTGTGGAAATTCAACACAACATGCAAGTGGAAATTCAACAAAACTGCAAATGCATGTTTTGAATGGCTTCAGAGCCTATTTGGTGTCTTTCGCTGATCAGAGACCAGGTCACAGTGAAAACTTCTGCTTCCTCCCCTGGATTTATAGCAACAGCCTGGAGCTGCCTAAGGTCCAGTTATGTCATCAGCAGCTGGGAGGGGGCGTGGCTCTTGGCCAACTGTACTTTGGAAGCGTCAGAACAAGCTAATGTTTCATATGTATTATACAACCTGAAAGAGCTGTGAGAGTGGCCCTGAAAAGACATAACCGTACAAAAAAAGTAAATCTTATTTGTGGGACTGTCTAGTTAGGATGTCTGCAATACTGTGTTTGTGAATGCAATACAATAGAGTCTGTACTTATAGCTGCAGATTGCATGTGTATGGTATTTATCAGTAGTGGAGTCTAGGAGAGCTATTGGTTGAAGTATACACTGAAGTCTGGTTTGGAGTTGCACTTTTTATTCCGCCATTGTACATGTAGGGTTGAAATGGTTTCCTCATAAAATGCAACAAAGTAGAAATATTCATAGATAAAATTGCCCCTTGTTTATATTAATTGCTGTTTCTCAGAGTCTCATACACATTTAATATGTTTGCTTCTACAGGACAGACAGCACTGGAACTCTGTAACGCTGTAAATTTCTGCACATTAAAAGCAAAGAACATGCCAGAAGCACAGCACATAGCAGACACTTCTATAAATAGAAGGCCCCTGAAGCTTGTGTGTAGAGATAGAGTTGTGCTACATTAGTGCGCTTAGTACAACAGGAGAGTGGTAGAGGGAAATGTTCTTGCATAATAGATCTTAGCTGCATTTTCCACTGGCCTGACTTGCTGCACAGCTTAATATTGCTCAGTATTATCACATAGTTCCAGATGCCTTCAGTTTTTCTTAAAGGAATGCGAAAATAAAATCACTTCACTACCCTTTAAGGGAAAGATGGTGCAGGTCACATGAATATATACAGTAGATGTCGCACAGTCACCATGAAATAGTTACTGTAACTTCCCAGAAAGGATTTTCTCTACAGACTCAGGACTGATCTAAAATTGTAAGAAGAATCGAATTTCTCTATAGGCCTACCTGTAGCCATGGAAACACTTTGGAAATGCATTGCTTGAAAGCAGTGAACAGGCTCAGTGAGTGTGAATATGTTGCTTTTGCAGAGAACGCAGTCCGATTTTAAGCCAATGATTCATTTCATTCATTCGCACAAAGCCGATTTATTATGCAAAGCTACCTCAACCTGCCACTCCTCTCATGGAAGTATGTGCCCAGTGTCTGGAGATTTAATTGATCTGTTTGCAGCGAGAATCCACGACACAACGCTTCTGTCCCGACGGCCGGGGAAAAAGCTATCAAGAGCTCCCATTTATGTTTTCCGTCTCTAATGAAAAACTTCGAAAACTCTTCTCATTCTGACACCCTGTGTGCGTTTGTGAGACGCCTGGGGAAGCAGAAGTCCTTCAGACTCCCTCTGCTTTTGCCAATCACAGGGCGGCTCTCAGCCCCCGCTACGGTGTTGCTGGGTGTGCATACCAAGCAGTTTCTCACCCTCTCTGCTGCTCTTTGCTTGAAGCTGTCCTGATGGACTTCTATACCAAGGACCTTGCGGGCGTGCGTGTGTTTGTTTGAGGCCTAGGGTTTCAGTGAGCATATTTAAGTGCCGTCTCCATTTGATCCATTTTTCCCATGGTGTATCTCCAGAGCTGGTTTCTCCATTGTTCTCTGGCCTGTCTGTGCCAAATCGTAAGCATGGTGTCTGAGCCCGCTGCACAACAACTGTAGTAATCAGTGTGGCCAAGTATGATACTATTTCATACATGTTGCCGTACATAGTTTCTGGGTGCCTAATTAATTCTTCAAATTTTATTTAAAATACCTGTTTATCTTTTGTATCTGGTCACCTGACTAGCTATCTACTGACAGTTTTCATGCTACAAATACATATTACATTATCGTGTATGCACTGGTAATTAGCTATTTATGGTGCTGGAAAACATAGATCATCTTTAGCAGTTTCAGTGTTGTAATGTTTCACATGGATTATGTGGCAATTGTAGCAATCAGTATTAGGCCAGCTAGCTTTCTGACAAATGAAGTAAACGTCAGTTACAGCAGCAGTGCACTTCGCCCATATTAGCCATAAATCTTCCATTTCAATCAATAGTGATGGATATGATTGTAACAGGGGAAACCATGCAACATGATAAAAATCTCATCATAATCATTGCAGTAGAATGTTGAAATACAATTATAACCCCTCTCCTCTATCAAATATGCTTGTTATCATGATTGATATTATGATTGTTATCAGTGAGAGGAGTGTAGCCCGTTGTGTAATGAATGCAGAACAGTCAGCCTCTTGTTGCTGTTACTTCTGATGTTTGCTACAAGTAAAAAAGATAAGGAAATGTATCATGACATTCCGAAATTTGCTCAACAACAGTTGTGTCCTGACAAGGAAAGCCAATGAAATTAAAGTTTTTTTGTCTGGTAATGGCGACATATATAACAGCTGTCATTTTCTTTAATGGAACAGTTTGTTACATCAATGCGATTGATCGGTTCAAATACCCCGGCTCATTTTGTTGATAAACATTGACAACACTTGAAAGAAGTTTAACACAGAGTATGATGTAGTTCATTTTGATAGTTAATCTGTTTCATATCAAAAGTGACAATGGTGAAAGCTTTCTCTAGAGAGCACAGGGAGCTTGGAAAATATATTTCAAAATTTACCTACTGTTTCCTTACAGATGATAATGGTGGATAATGATCGCAGATTTTGATGATTTTAAGGATGACTGCACAGAGGGGAATTCACAGAGCTGTTTTCACTGAGTCTGTGTCCCTGAAGTGTGTGCTGTTGATGATGAAAAATGCATGCAACAGGGAAAATAATAAAAGCGACTTTTATGCACGGCTTACCCAAAAATCAATAATTCATTCTAACATTTATAGACTTTGCAATGTCTATTACTTATTAAAACAAAGAACTGTGTTTTTGTCTTTTCTTCTTGTTCTGGAATTTTTTTCCATTGGTCTGACTATTTCACAAGTGAGTACACAGCCAACATTTGATTTTAGTTCCTTGGCACAATTCACTGGTTGCTGTTTTTCTGTATGATGAAATTTTCCTAGGTGTAATTGCGTGAGTAAGTTAGTATCAATTTAAAGAACATTTACATGTCATGGCCTAAGGTGTTTTGCAAAATTCACAGTCTCAGATGGGGTCCCCTTAAACAACTGCACTCTGCACTGCTTACTGTATACTAGCACTAATTCTATATGTATGCTATAAATAATGGTACTGGCACAGATACATTGTTTAAGTCAAAAAGTTTATTCCCAATTTATATCAACTTCAGTTACAACAACAAATGAAATATGTATTTCACAAATATGGTGTAATATGTAACATAATCATTGTCTAGTTTTGTAATTAATATAGAGGGGTAACCAAATATGATATTACTGTGTGAAAACCCCATGGGCCCAGTTGCATATCCTTGGAATTGTTCCAATGTGTTTATTCATCCTTCAGCAATCGCTGTCACTCAAGAGGTCTGACACTGCTTTCGTGGTCAAAAGGTCAGAGACATAAAGTGTCACTTTCAACATCCACAACATGCTCAAAAATGCAGAACTAATTCAATGAGCGGCTAATGCAAGAAATCACCCAACAAGCCAGTTTCGTCTAACTCTAGTGAAAGCCATTTGGTGTTCCCTTTCAGCGCTAATGCCATAAACGTGTCCAAGCGTCAGGCTGAGGCCAGCTTGACTGGCAGCTCTGGGGTTCCGCATGGGCCCGGCCTGTGGAGTAGCTCGCTTCAGAGGAGCAGAGTGACAGTAGCTGAAAATAATGATGCGGAGGAGAGACGCTGCTGTCGGTGCGGCAGGCGCATCTAATTGCTTTCGGTGCTAGGCAAGCGAATAACGGGGGGAGCGGGGCGCCGTAATTGGAGTTTTTCTTAATTCAAATGAAGAGTACAATTACTGCATAAGCGGCATATGGCACTTGTACAGATGTGTTTACACAGCACACACAGCCGGAGTCGGTTCATTAACGGGGACGGGAGACGGGACGAAGGGAATAGTGCGCTGTTTCTCTTTAACAATGTGCTAATCGCTGCACGTGAGCGCGGCACATGGCCGTTTGATTACGAACCATGGATTGGCACTTGAGAGTTGGTATTCTCCTTTTTTTTCTTCTCTCTCTCTCTCTCTCTGATTGCAGCACTGCACAGGGCCCTCAAGACAGAGCTTATTTCTTGGCTTCCACCGCTGGCTTGGCCTTGCTGTCTAGGGTGACAGGGATGTTGATCTCGGCCGACTGGATGGCGGGTTTGGGCAGGGGAGCCTCCACGGTCAGCACGCCCTCCGGGGAGAGGGAGGACATCACCTTCTCAGCGTCCGCACCAGGGGGGAGTCTGCAGAGGAGACAGGAGGGGAGAGACAGCACATTAAGGATTATTAAGGAGTTCAGTGCATTTTCATACTGTCAGAGAGGCATATCATTCAGGCCACTGCTGCCATTTGGGGAAAATATATGTTGTTGTGGCTGTCTGCTTTTTAGTTAGTTTTTTTTTACATGAAAAAACCTATAGATATTGTCCTTGTAGGTGGGTCTAAAACAATCATATAGTCTAGCAACTGCAATCTTTCAAAATTCATTTTACCTTCATTAAGTATTGTTCCAAATGAAAAGCAAATAGTACAACACAACTGAGTGACAGTTGTAAGGTCAACATATTGGATGTTTTTCCGCTGCGTTTCAACAGTGTCCCTTTAAAGATCGTTCAGACAGTGGGAACATGTTCTAAAGCAGCAGCAGATAGCTAACTCATGACTAATACCATAAATGGCTTGACATGTTGCTCCACAGAGATTTAAAAGGGCGGTAGCAAGTATATTACCACAGCCAAATGGCCAAGAACCAGAGAATAGAGTTAACTATTGAAAGAGAATACTGATAAACAAGAAACCCCAGGAAAGAAATCTACTTTGTTGAGTGTTGCAAAACCTTTACCATTCCGGGATAAACTTCTAGCATAATAGTGTCTGAGCCCGTCTGGCCGTTTCTTTTGCATTATTCAGGAAGATACTCACGTGTACTTTCTGGTGAAACATCTGGACACGTAGCCATGCTCGTCCCTTCTCTCCTCATGTTTTCCTGCAGAGACAGTATAAGTTGAAGCCTAACAGCTTCAGGGCGTGTCCTTGTGCAATCATGACTGAAGGACAGATCCCTCTGTTACTTGTTTCCTCCTGAGAAACATTTTTTGAAGGTACAGTAAAGCTCAAACTTCAAAGAATGCGTGGGCATTAAAGCCGCGGAACAGGGCGATCCACCCGCGGCTTAGCCGCTCTCTGCGCTGCACAGCGTGTCCTCAGAAAGGCGTCCCCTGACAGCACCTTAATGGAACTTGTGTCATCACTATCTCGGCAGATACTCACGGGCACATACAGCTGTTGAAACACAACTCTCTGTTTGTTGTGACAACTAACGGGTACGGAGAGCTGAGAGGCAGGAGATGGGGTTTTCAGCCAGCTAGCCTGTGGGCAGTGAGTGGTACGCTCTGTAGTTTGCCAATGAGCCACATGCTTCAGAGTCAATGCATTGTGGGAATGGTTTGACCCTCACAAGGGCAGAACATGATTCTAGCCCTCGCTATAATGAACAGCTTTTCACAGCCAATGACGGTGTTGCCGTAAATCACCTGAAGAGAGAGTTCCAACTCTCAGAGGAGTATGAAACAGCGCTAATGACAGTTAGGCTCTGCTAAGATCCCATGAGCACTGCCTACCTCATTCTCTGCAATACTGAAGATGTCATCGTGCTCTGGACAGTTACCAGAAGTCCTTTTATGTAGTAGGGAGCCAGTGAGTCACCAGAAACAAACACATGGTGCCCTGTGCACTGGGGTGGAAACTGACTGAGACTGTCATAGGCAAAACATTCACCACAAGCTGTCACCATGAGCTGTATCACAACTTGGCACCTGTATGATAACTCCATCCACAAAGCATCCTGCAGGTCTCACCTCAGTATGCTTTATGACAAAACTGCCTTTTTAAATGTTACATGAGCCATCAGTATAGCCTCCATTTACCCAGTGATACCCTAGATACCGTAAATAATAGTAGGCAAATTAAATGCTCTTCAATAGCATGCTCAGCTTAACAGTACAGTATCCAAATAATTATTTTCTCAAAGTATCTGCACTCCCGTCTGTTCGCTCTGTTCACTCAGAATAAAAGCTGACGAAGGCATTGCCTTTGACCTGCACCCTTGATTTCTGACCACAGATATGGAAAAATTATAGGAAAACTTTCAGCCTCATATTGTACAGGCCGGTGATTCTTCTGTTAAGCGGCAGTGAATAATGTCTGAGGTACCTGGTACGTCCTTAAATAGGTCAAAGCACAGAGTTTTAAATCAACAAAACAGGATGAAAGGTACCAGCCGTGTTTACAATACCACTGCACAGTGCAGGATCTCAGCCAGCGTTTAAGATTGCCGTAAGGATCAAATGACTAGCGGCACAAACACATGACACTGGTGTGGACTAAGTTTTCAGGCTCGGCAGCCGACACAAGAAAAAAGTAACGTGCTGCTGAAACTTCTGAGCATGTGCCAAAAGTCATAACTAGTACTGGCTGCCAGTAGGAGGTCAGAGAAGAAGCCACTCAGGGAGGTGCCCACGGTGTAGGTGAAGAGAGGCGCCCACTCACCAGTGATCTCTACCACACCATCCTTGGTCTTCACCACCAGCTCCTCAGGGGAAAAGTGGTTGACGTCCAGGCTGACCTTCCACAGGTCCTGGGTCTGCTTGATTTCGGACATGCCGCTGCTGAGCTGGCGGGACAGGGCGCGGGCGTAGGGGGACGGCGCCAACATGGGCCCGACGGAGGCTGCGGCCTCGGGTGGGGGGGGTGCGGGGGCCGCGGGCCGCATGTAGCCGGGCCAGTGGGTGCTGGGCCAGTGGTAGAACTCCTCTGGCAAAGCGGGCATGCCAAAAGACTGGTCAAAGAGCCGGCTGCCGTGGTACCAGTCCCGGAAGGGGTCCCAGCTCGGGGTGCGCAGAAAGGTGAAGGGAATGCGTCTCTCAGTCATGGCTGGAGAAGGAGCTCCTGCTACTCTCAACTTCGTGAAAGCTGTGGCCGCGCTCCTGGGCTGCTGGCTTTATAAACCCCATCCAGCCCCCCTCCCACTTATTTATAGAAGGGCCTAGAAAGTCTATTCATGGAAGGCATGCCAGTAGAATGGAATCCAAGTCAAAGGCCCACCCTTACACAGCTGCCTGACTAACTGTGTCTGAGCTCAGCCCCATGCCAATTGTAATCTCCTGCATCACATTACAGACTCCAAGAGGAATCTCAGACCCTGTTGTAACCCAGACAGTTGTATTCAGCAGAATCAGACATTTGGCGGAGCGGCAATGTGGAGGTGTGTTCAGCCATCCTACCTTGTGTCCTGTGCAACAAACCAAATAAGTACAGTACCACTTACGCATACCCATTAAGAATGCTCTGGAATGTTAAAGCTTCAAACTCACGCTCTTCTTCCAAAGGCAGATTATTGTGCTGACAGTAAGTTGGGCAACTGAGTGGGAACTAAGCAAAGTTATTACTGAGAGACCTGGTCATTTCCCAAAAGCAGCATTTTTCATGTCTGTCAACTGCCTATCTAAGCCTTACTACCGGTAATAGCAGGATATTCTTTCCATCCAATGATCCTATAGATGTCAGCTTGAAGCTGTCACTTTAATAGATTTCCATGGCACTTTTTCTGGGTTCCAGGTTGTGGTCATCCTTTCCCGACATGCTGCCATATTTTCCTGTTGATTAGGTTAAAAAAGAAAAATGAAGCGTATCTGTCAGAGCATAGCCAACAAATGGCAGCTATATCTCAGACTCACAGGAACCACTTAATTTACATACATGCTGTTAGCATTGTCTTGGTGACTACAGTATGAGTTTTTCAGTCTCATAGTGAAATCACACAAATTACTGATTTGCTGTTAGCAGTCAAATCAATGTGACAATACATAGAAAAGTGTAGATATTTTGCACTTACTATTATAGCAATAGCAACTACTGCTCTCATACTCAACCCAGCACAATATTAAGACACACATTAAAGGTTTTTTACTTTTTACATATAAAATGATGTTTTAATCATACATTATCTATGAACTAAAGAAGGCTTTTAGGCAACTGCAGTTTAAGTGAAGTACTTCTCACGTACTTGTCACAGTATAGTGGTTAACTGTGGTATTTTCTCATTATGTGCCACTCTCTATGACTGCTATACAGTGTCAGCTCATCCTGGTCTAAATCTCCCTGGTCACTGGATCTCCTCTATAGATGCTGTGATTCTATTGCCACAAAATGCTTTGCATTTAGCACTTGGGGGTTATTCTTATTTTGGGACTCAATCCTGCTCCATTCCCATACACAGAAGTTACCACAGGCCTTCGCCAGTGGTTTCAGATGTGTACTCCTCCGTAAATGCTTCCTCCTCCAAAACTCTCGGATTCAGCAGAACAGTCTTAGTAACTATACATCTATATTGGCCTTACCTCTTTCCACATACTGCGTATCACGGGTGTTTGGGTGCAGGACCCAAATGGGTCCGCATACTATTTCCATACTTCACAGTCACATTTAATATATAGACCTTACACTTGTATCCTTTCACCCATGTTGCTAAGCTTGGTACATACCTGATACATGATATTAATATGTTGCTGGCACCACATCATGCACTGTGTGTTATATGTCACACTACCTACCGATCTCTCAACACTTGAGGGGGGAGTCATGATTTTCAGCTACTCAGATACTCATTTATACTTACAGCTGATCCTGCAGTTCAGCACTTTAACATGTAACAGATAATTGTGGCATGGCCCTTTCCAATTCTGGTTTTTAATCTTATCTGGCATGCAGTCATGTGATGGGAAACATGCGCAACCATCGTCTCACCTCCAGGGGCAGCGTTTAGGCCCTGTGAGTGTCCCCTCAGACCGCCATGACCTTCCCCGGTAATTTATTATTAGTTCTCTTGACAGGTCTGGGGAATGTCTGAGGCAGTTTGTGTGGCAAGTGAGCTATTATGAAAACACTTGGAGTGAATAAATATATTT
Source organism: Megalops cyprinoides (assembly GCF_013368585.1). Lineage (NCBI taxonomy): Eukaryota > Metazoa > Chordata > Actinopteri > Elopiformes > Megalopidae > Megalops > Megalops cyprinoides. The sequence goes on along the minus strand of NC_050585.1, from coordinate 11,899,191 downwards.
CTGGTTTTCAAAAGGGAAATACATGTAATGCATAATTATAATATCAAAGTATGATTAACAGTCAGTAATGTCCTTAAATCTAACAATGGTACAAAATACTTTCAAGTTTAAGCATTTCAGTCACCCATGTGATTGCTTCACATACTGAATGTGTTCATTGTAAAGGAGAGGGGATATTATAGTAATCAGATTCTGTTCTATATATATACACTCAGCGTGTGTTTTAATTATTTAGACAGATGGCTAATGGATACATTTACAACACAGCTAGAAAGTTCTATCAGCCTGAATGTTGATTTAGTTACTGGAATATTCTTTACTATTTTCATAAGGGTAAACTATAGACACCTCTCTAAAATCATGCGCTTCAGCGCCCCCTAGTGTTGCAATCGATAGTGCAATCTCCAGGGCCTCCAGCTTCGTATTTGTCATGCTGTCAGCACATAGCCCCACAATAGTTCTGATGTGGAGAAACATATTAATCACCAACATTTTACATAAAATCCATCCCTTAAAGAGTTATGTAATTAATTATTAAAACAGCTATTACACAGCATTTCATAAGCTCTTAAATCAGGGTGTATGCAGAATTAATAAAAAAATATTAAATATTCAGTTAACATATAATACCCCTGGTGTTTTATGTAATGGTGATTATGTTAGCACTAATTCATGTAATGTGTTTTTAACAAGTCTCAAGACATTCAATGTTAGTAGTAATAAAAATCATAAAAAATTAGATGTGTGACAGAGAGCTACAAAAATAAACCTTATAAACTGCCAAACAGCACACAATCAGCAAAATGATACGATCAACACCTACTTTTCCCTTGGTATATATTTTATTGTTCTGTATAATAACTAGTACACTACAACTACTGACTTTTATACAATCCAAAGGTGAATGCTGTAACTTTTATTACTCAACATTGTTTACTAGTATTGGGTTACATTTTGAATGTAACATTGAGTGGGTAACAAACTGAGAAATGAGCAGGAAGACTGAAGGTTCCCTGATTGCACCACCAGCTTTCACATCAGTACAGTAAAACTTCTGAGACATGAGCTTGTGAATGGGTCAGCTTTGAATTGCCCGTACGCCGTTTAAAAACAAAAAGCCAGTAGCATGGAGACCCTTGTTAAAGTTTAGTATCTGCATACGGGGGGATGTTGGACCATACCTGTGATAATACGCAGGGCCCTTGAGGGCCCCGCCTCTCTCCTCTTTATTCCATTGGCTAACACTGCTCAAGACCAGCAGCAGCTATGAAATACATTGCCAGTTCAAATTAGTTAACAGCCTCTTCAGCAATTCCTTCTTTGCCCAACAACTGCTGTTTAAAATGGCAGTCGTGAGAATGATAAAAAGGCTTGAAATTCTTTGAATGCCAAAGTATCTGCCCACGTGCACGCTCTGCATGAAATCAGGAATTGATTTTACAAATTGTATAAATAAAAAATAAATAAATTGATGGACAAATAAATAAATAAATAAATAAATAAATAGATTAATACATAAATATACCAATAAATAACATGGAAAAACGGCTAAATAATGACCTGGTACAGAACATGGACACATATTAGTCAGGGTCCTGTTTTTGTGTATATTCACTGCAGCATTATGATCATGAACAAAACTTTCTGCACATAACGCAATGATTTTGTGACAGAGGTAATTTTTTCCATAAGACAATTGTGGATGATTAAAGCAAAACATATCTTTTGGGTGCCTTCAACAGAGGACCAAGATCAGGATTCTGCTGTAAAGGTGAATAGACAGGTGCATCTTCCCTGTCACCAGAAGCCGCACCAGGGTCCAGGGTTCAGAACATTACAAGCAGCCCCTCTCTGTCCTGGGTGCAACATGCTGAATATCCACAAAGGCCAAACTCTAAAATACCATGGTATATACAGTGCATAGTTTACAGCCAGAGATAACTGTTTGGATCTTACAATGACATCCTGACGTACATAGTACACCACTGGAAAAACCAATGCTTCAGTTTTGATCACCATGTCAACTAGTTTTCTTTTTTTGTAGTTGTTCTTCTGCAACTGTTGATCTGTCTCCAATTCTGAAAATGGTCAGTCACTGGGGGAAAAAAACAGAGGAAGGCAAATAGTGGCCCATTTGTATTTTTGTTTGCTGAGCCTCCTTCTTTGCCCACAAGTCAACTTTTAGCGGAAGTATCCTGGTGACTGGTTTGCGTTTTGTTGCTGTTGTTCTTTTTGCTACAAAGAGAAATTTTGGTGAAAGTGCTTCTTGTTTTGATCTTCGGGCTCCTCCGTTAATCTCTGAAGCAGGAACACGATCAGCCTTTTCCTTTATCGCCTGCATGTTGCACGTCCACTTGTTGGACCACCTAAATCTGATTTGCTTTGCGATTTCGAAAATCTGTCTTCCCTTTTTGATCTCGGCTCATTTTTCGGAAATACAAGATAAAGAATGCACCGCTGATATCGTGTTTCCACTGCTGTTTTACCAATGACACGACAGGATGAGGGGGACCAGTTTTCACTGGTGCCCCGTCATCCAGTCTCTCTGATGTGGAATGACCCGCAACACCTGCTGGCTGTCTCTTAATCGTCTGCTTTGGAGATGTAGCCCTGGCATTCCCCCCATGGCCCCTTCATCTAAACTGCATCCTGAGGGACTCTCTCGTATGTCCGCGTGCTCTAACTCGGCTCTGTTGCGATAAAAAGAAACCGATAAACATGTGCAGCCGGTCATTACCAGCCTTGGCCCTGGCTGCAGCCATCTTGTGTGTTAAGGATTTGAATAATGAACTAAAAATCTGGTGTTTGAGTTCCGTCCAATACATACGCAGGTACCAAAGGATGAAATAAATTAAATCTCTTTACATATTTTCATGCATCTCATCTCATTTACCATTCGATCTCTCCGTGGGCTGGTTAAAAAAAGCCATGTTTGACTCGGGGGCGGGGCCTCCAGCATCATAGGAGGGGGCACTCATTGTGGGAGGGGTCAGGGAGGGAACGCTCAAGACTGAACTCTGTGGGTGTGACGTGGTGAGGGGCGGGGGGAGGGCCCGGCCGGGCCCGGGTCGGTGATGGGGGCGGGGGAGGAGCTTAGAAGCCGGGGCTCTCGGAGCTGCTGCGGCTGGAGTAGCTGTGGTTGCGGCTGGGGCTGCGGGTTCGACTCCGGCTCGGGCTCCTGCTGCGGCTCCGGCTGGCGCTGCGGCTGTAGCTGCTGTAGCTGTCATAGCTACGGCTGCGGCTGCGGCTGGAGGTGGAGTGGGAGCTCAGGGAGCTGGAGGAGGACGGACTGGGCCTGTAGTACGGGATGGGCCTCTTGCGAGCACTGAGGCCGAAGAGAGAGGGGGAGAGAGAGGGGGTTAGTGAGGGGGGGCGGGGTCAACGTCACATGATCACATATCAGCCCGTGAGAGGTACGCGTTACAGCTCCACCTGACCACTACTTTGACAACTGGAAACTTTTTTCCAATGGGACCTCCCTTCACCTGTCAGTGGTATTTTGCCCAAGCGTCGATGTGGAGCCAAATTTCTAAAAATTTCCCTCCTATTACGTTCAAACTCGTACTGAAGTGACGTTCCAGTCGTCAAAGCAGAGACGGTGGTCGCAGGCCTCAGCGGCGCAGTGATTAGTCGCTGCTGTGAAGTTAGAGAACAGTAAGCGGGTGTTAGCGTGTGTTCACACCCACTCTGCAGATTAAGGGGGTTAAACCAATCAGACAGTCTAGCTACTGGCCATTCGTTTATGCCCGCCTCCCAGAGTCACCTTGATCTACCCATGGGCTGCAGCTGGTGAGTAAAGAGCTGTTAGCCAGTGTAAGGACAGAGATCAGAGGGGTTAGCAGCTGCAAGAATCTGCCCAGAAATCCACGTGGAAGTAATCAATCCCAACTTGACTTAAGCACTATCAAGGCACAGGTGATATAAAAGCTGTTGCAGAAAAATGTTGCAGTTAATGTACAATCATTTAGGGTATTGTCAATACATGGTGGGATATTCAGTATTTAAGGCAGAACTTTTGAGAGGATTATTCAATTGATTCATGTGCTGAAAGAGCAGAGAGTCCTACATAGATGAGTGCCTGATTAATGTGGCCACTGCTTAAATGAACACGCCCAACTCAAAGGTCCACACTGACCAATTAATTTAAAATTGCAGGTAGTGCAGTCAAAGCAAACCCTCGCCTGGGGACAGCGTCTACAAACCAAAATGAGTTTTGCAGCCTCTGAGTCTCCTGTTGGTGTGGATACACTTTCTCCGCTTCGATAAACAAATCGATGCAGGTAGCCCACACTGGGAAACACAGACGAGTGAAAAAAGGCTCTCGTCAACAAACTTCTTATAGCCTTGATAGAGCCGCCGTCAGAGCTGCCATTCGACAAAGCATTAGTACACATCAGCAGCAGTGAGGTCTACAGCCGGTATGAGTGCATTCTGGTGAACTTCAGAGGGGAGACGGGGTATGAGAGAGGTGGCTGTACTCAGGAGGACGTGGTCTGCGAGTTAACCGCTCGACGTGGCAGGTTCAGGAGGAGAGAGCTAGAGTCCTGCTGCACGGCAACCGTTACCACGGTAACCCTGCCTGCAGCTCGGCAGCATTCTTCTGCCTGTGGTCTTCGGGGCACCTTAATACAGGAGTGGGAGAAACCGTCAAGTGTAAAAATTACAACCCAGCGCCATGTGGTAAAAAGGGCATTTCGCTCACCTGAAATTTCAAGGGAAGCCTATAAAAGTAGGTGTAGGAAATAAAAGTGGAGCAATGTGACACAAATGTAATCCACAAATGGCTGATCATTAAAATTCCACACCTCCAGGTGAAATGCAAGCTTTACCTGGTGTGATCAGGAAACAGATAAGGCCTTGGAATATGTAAGCCTGTCAGATTGGCTTGCCTGTCCTGCTATGATAATAGATTAAATGCAGATCTCTTAGAGATCTCTTACCGGTGGTATTATTCTTAGGTACCCTGGATATTCCATGCACTGTTCTGTGCTACAATTATAGTCTACATGACAGCACAGGGGGAGCTATCTGAATTAGCCTAACACTGGTGTCAGTTAGTGGCACAGGCACTTACATGGGAGATGGGGAAAAAAGGTGTTCTTCAGGAAGGATAAGCTGTGAGCAGGAGGAAACAGACTCTCCCATAGATGTCAGTATTACTCTACTACAGCTGTGTTCTAGCCCAGCTGACAGGGCCTCAGCTTTTCAGTACATGTGGAGCACAGAACTATGAACATCACACTACAGTGTATGCTAAATCCGTCCATTATACGAACACAGCAATAAGAGGGTCATACCGTGGAAGTATAAGGTAGCCCCTGAAATGAAGACAAATGTATTTGCAACACACCAGAGGAAGACAAATACAAACAGCAGAGACATACAAACAATGACGATTTGAAAGGTTAATGTGAGTTTTCATCATGGCTTGTTCCCACCCTGAAGGAAAGAAAGGATATGCGACCGATTTGCTGTGGTGTGAAAAGGGTTACTGTAAATACGTCATCTCTAATTCTTCTACATGTGGGAAGGAATAACATGCCTCATCATTTGCAGTCAGTCAGAAGTGAGCAATACTGATTAGATTACAGTTTTTGACTCTGACTCTTATGGTTATGGTCACTGAGTCATTGTCAGTGAGGGAGCCCTGGCCTGAGGGAGATGAGCCTCACTCTTTATGGCAGCCCGCACTCTTGAGCAAGGTGCTTTATTGTATGGTCTTCAATAAAAAGGCAGCTCCTTGAGCTGGTCATAAAATGTTCAGAATGTCAGCACAGATGAAGAGTCCTTTTCATGTTTTCACCTGTCAGATACGTTTCTACCACACGGGTTATGTGATGGTGATCGCTAACTGGGTTGAAGCAAAAAAAAAGAAATTGATGCAGAACAATCACATGAACCCAGAGATCCCAAAATTTCCAAGCTCATGATGAAGAATGTATGTATATTTATAGGACCAACTACCAGTGAGATATGTTGTGTTATTTTCACATAGCAACAAATTGCTGCAGTGCTGTCACTCAATTTAATCTCAATTTATTTACTTATTTTCATTTTCCATTTTCTCCCCAATTTGGAATGACCAATTCCCCGAATTCTGGAATGCCCAATTTGTCATTATCGATGTTCGGTCCCATTGCACAACCCCCACTGTCAATTCGGGAGAGCGTGGACAAGCACGTGCCCTCCTCCGAGACACGTGATGCTGCTTCTTTTCGCGCTGCGGTCCACAAGCTAAGCTAGCACAGAGATGAGTCGTGGGAAGACATTTCAACGTATGAAGCTTTGGCACGTGGACCACATGCGCCCAATCGACCAGCAGGGGTAGCTATTGCTAATGGGATCGAAGCCCTTGCCGACATACCCACCCCTATCCCCGGTAGAATGAAGCCGACGCGTTCTGCCTGTGAGCTCCCGGTCACTGTTGGCTAGACGCACGGCCGGGATCGAGCCCGGGCCATAGCACTCAGTCTATACACGAGTACTTTTACCGACTGAGCCACTCAGGAGCCACAATTTAATGAAATATTTATGTTTAGCTGAAAGATAATATTTGATATTACATTATTTATCATCAGAGAGTCATGGAAACATGGCTGCAATACAGGTAAGTTACACAAGTATAAACATGGGATAAAATGTACACTTAAAAGTTCTCAAAAGCACTCAAAAGCTCTGTTTAATTGATAGTCATTAATGCACTGTCAAACTGCACTATGTCCAATTCAGAACACACATCCTGTGACCAAACTTAAACCTTCCTTCGGCAGCTGTGCGTCCCAGTTATATAGGTGGGGTGTCCCGACACCGGGCGTTCCTGCCTACCTGGTGATCCTCCTTGCCTCCATGAAGCTGGGCGAGTCGCGCCTCCTCTTCCGGATGGGCGAGTAGCTCCGCGAGCGGCGGCGGGCACGGCTCTCCGTGTCCGAGTGGTGAGCGCTGTCCTTCTCCCTGAATTCAACACACACACACACACGGGGGAACAAAGCTTTCCCGTCACCACGAGTCCTCCCTTTATTCCCCGCAATCAACGCACCTCAGTAGCTGGGTTTAGTGGTCCCTGCCGGAGTACCTGAATCAAAAGGGGTACTGCAGTTTTCACAGAAAAAACTGCATAGCAACCCGTTCATCCACAGCTCCCTTGTGGTCAACATGCACTCACCATCAAAGCAGTATGTCTCTTTCATCACATACAGCAAGGTACTCAGCATGTAAGGCACAGTACAGTGTGAATGAAAGGGGAGATGAGAGACTTTGCACTGTATATATTTCACACTTTTTATTACTTCTTAGTTTTATTTTATTGTTAATCTGTTGTCTTGATGCGCTTGCTGTCTGTGTGGTGTCAGCCAATGGTATGTTGTATTTCTCTGCGGTTTATATTTTAATTCCTTTGCACAGCGTCTTTGTGCCCGTGAAATACACTTTATAAATACATGGCATGACTGTGTTTTTCGGTGCACAGCCTGTGAGGATAATTCGGGAGGTGAGGGTGTACCTGCCGGGAGTGAGGGGGCCACAGGGAGGCGGGGGCGTACCTGGAGGTGTTCTGCCGGGAGTGAGGGGACTTGGCCTTGCTGCCGTGCTCCCGCGAGCGGGAGCGGGAACCGGAGCGCTCGCTGCTCCAGGAGCTGCTGCGTTGCCGCACGCTGCGGGACGAGCTCTTCTTCTTCCGCCGCCCGCGCCGCGTCGGGGACGCCGACGAGCTCCGGTGGCGTGCCTGCGGCCGGCTGCGGTGGCGCCTCTTGGAGGAGTGGCCCCCCCTCGCCCTACAAAGGGGATACATCTGGTCAGACCTGGCCCACGGCGCGGTTTACATCTAACGTATGTAGGTTTACATGCGGGCACATACCCATCCCCGCATTTAAATGCCAAAGCAATCACGCATGAAATGTCACTTTTGGCAGTTTGTCATAGCTAAGAATGTTTTACAGCGCAATTGTTCCATCAGAGCAGCCAATTACAGGCTGGGAGAGCTTGGTAAAGTGCCTCGGAAGTGATAGCGGCAGGGGGTCTGCGTGGGAGGGGAGCCGCAGGTGTGCTGCCGCTGCTCACTTTTTGTGCTGCGTGCTTTTGTTCCTCTTGCTCGGCGGGGAGTCGTGCTGGGAGTGGGCGGAGTCGCTGCTGTGGGCCGGCGAATGGGAGCTTCTTCCCTGGGCTCTTTGGCGACTTCTGCGTTTGCTGGAGGACACCGACGGGGACCGCCTTGGTCCCTGCTGCTTCTCGTCCCCAGATGTAGCGTCTCCGGGGGGCATGGACAAGCGGGGCACCCAGCCGGCACCGTCCGGGACCTTGGCCTCCCTCAGCTGGGGAGAAGGAGGAGTGCGTGTGCCTGGGGAAGCAGCAGCTGATTTCAGCACCTGTAGAGAAAGTATAAGAAAACAAAACCAAAAAAAAAAAGAAAAAAGGAAAAGAAATGACTTAGAATATTCCAACCACAGTGAGCGTGTGCAAGGGTGTTTTCCCAAAAGAAAAAAAAAGAAAAAAGGAACGTAATATCTAAAAGAAAACAAGATCTAGATTGTCTTGGTAAGGCTCATAGACAGTCCTCTATGGTGCAGCACATGCAATACTTGACATGCAAAATCATAACGAGTCAAAGAAATCAGAAACCCGAAAGGAAAACGAAACTTAGAAGAAGTAGAAGGGAAAAGAACTGAAACCAGGAAACAGATTAAATTTAACTGGAGAGAAGAGAGCAGAAAGCAACGGAAGGAGAACAGAGAGATTTTGAAAAAAAAAACAAAAAGAGGAGAAAATAAACGGAGGACTTCTTCAGATTAGGTAATGATTGAAAACAAAAAAAAAAACAAAACCAAACCATAAAAAAACAAAAAAGACAACTTGACGGAACATCACAGAAATGGAAGGAACAAAATAAAGATTCACAAATATAATAATCAATCGAATCAAAACAATTGCCTTTACTCAGTAATATTTTTTGTTTGTGTATTTTTTTTTTCCTGCAGAGAACTGCGGAGATGTGAACAGCGACCCATTTCTTTTTTTAATCGATAATCTTTTTTTTTAACTCCCTTTTGGTTAACATCCACTTACCAATAAAGTGGTATTCCCTCCTTTAGTAGGTAAGGTATGAGGAAAAGGAAAAAGTGGGGCAACATAAGTGCATCATTAGAGTCACAAAATGCAAGAGAAAAAGACACAAAACCCTTCCCTGGTAGTGATTCATGAACAATGTATGATAAAAAAGAAAAGAAAAATCACAATGTGCAAGGAACTGTTACTAGTGGATGCTTTCAAACCTCTCTCTCCCGTCCACCTCGATACAAGCGAGGGTCTTTGTGGCCAGGTGCGTTGTGGGTTTCTTTGAACCAAGGCTTTTCTTTTAGTTTGAGGGAGGACCTTGATGATCTCAAATCGCTACCCGTAAGAGAAACCCAAGGTCAACAATTCTCATGTGCTCTTTCATGATCAACACACCTGGTGTCAGCTGGCTTTCGCTGGCTATATGACATCCACATGACATCTGCCGTAACTCCACATCTCACATCATCAAGTTTCCAATGGGGAAATATAATGGAATCCTTTTATGAATTTAATATAAAAACCAAAGATATTTAATTTTGTACCCTGACATCCCACTCACGGGCTATGATGTCTGATACACATATACTGTAGATGATCTGGCTCATTTAAATACAATATGTTTCATTGATGGCAAAACCTGTGGGTTGACCGTAATGAGCGGCAACCTACTACAGCCTACATCTTAAATCTCCTCCTTTGTTGACTATAACTGAATATTATATTTATGGTGTGTGTGTGTGTGTGTGTGTGTGTGTGTGTGTGTGTGCGTGTGTGTCTCAGAGAAGAGCACATGGGAGGCTTGGGGTCTGGACTGCTATTTTTGTGGGGTGTCAAAGAGGGTGCTTTCCACGAACCTTCATGTGCCACACTGTAATGGTACAAAAATGCCATATGGCTAAAGAAAAGCTGTGGAAAAGAAAACAGCGAAGGGAACGTTTTCTCTCACCTTAAAAAAAATGAACCACTCCCATCACCTTCTGACCTTTTGATGAAATAATCAGGTGGGACTTTTATGTCCTGAAAGACATCTTAAAAGGAAACTTCACCGAAAATCTATTTAGTTGCTTACCTTTAAGACTGTAGATATCCATATTGAAAAGCTTTTTCATCTGTTTAATATATAAAAACACAAGCTTGTTCGAAATCCGTTTAGTGGCTTGCTTATTTACTTCAGGCTATCTAAGCCTCACACAAATCCCAGAATCCAATGCACTCTCTTTAAATTGCATTTGTACTATTTATTTTCAAAAAATGTTCTTTGTAATTTTAAGGCATCAATATATACTGCAGATGCTTAGGTGAGTCATAAAGATAATCTACTGTTGGTGCATTAAACTGGATTTTGACTTTGAATATGTATCAATTTTTCAGAGTGCTAGCCTTGCGCTAACAGGCTGAAGCAGCACAGCCCACTCCACAGTGCATTCTGGAAACAGAAGGCAAAAAGCAACAAAGTTCTCAGAACTGCATTCTGTTCACACTAAAAGTTTTACAAAACATAGGTACTTCAATAACAGTTAAAGGCTTAAATTGTTCAGGACAACCACCTGCTTTGAAAGCTTATATATACTGTATATAAATCTGAAAACCAAGTGTCCCTTCATCACTCTTGCACTAGAGAAGGGAACTGATATGCAATGGCATCCTGTTGTGACGTTTTGTGTAAGGAAAACCATATTTCCCTGCAGGAAAACTGCCTGCTTTTCAATATGAATACCTGCTGAACTGGAAGGCAAGGAACGACATTTGAAATTTTCCTTTTTTAGTGAAGCTACCCTTTAAGCCTATGGATTCATTTGAAGTCAAGTTATGTGCTATAACTAAACGTCAGAAGCAAGTCTCCTCAAAGAGCCTGTGGAAATATCAAGTGAACCACCCTGGATGGATACACCAGGTGTTAACCAGTGCTGGGCATCAATCTGCTTCCTGAGCTACTGCTAAAAGCCTGCGTCATGTTGCGAGAACTTTTGTTACGATATGGTAAAGGTCACATAGCAGACAGACAGTTTTCCATTTCAAAGGCTGTCCGAGGTCAACAGCAGGGGTGACCAAGCAGTCTGAGGACGCTGATAAGCCAAAAAAGGTCAAGCGTCATCTTCAAAGGTTCATTTTCACTTTGATACCGTGCCTATTTATTCCAGTTGGACTCGTCCACTGCAGCCAGTAGACTGGATATCGCAACTAAGCAGAAATGACTTCTATTACCATTTGTCATGTTAATACTAACATGGGGGAGAGGGAGTGAGGGCACAATGTCTTCCACATCTTCCCAGGAGTTTCACTATATTCTATAACAGTCAAAATTATGACGGCCATTGTCCACGCTGCAAAGATCCTTCTTATTTGAGTGAAAGCGGTAATATTTATGGCTTCAAAAATAACATTGACCATAAAATTAACTGACTCCTCAAATTTTAGGCCTTTGATACCTAAATGGGTTACCTGCTTTTTTGGTGATGATATGCAAGCAGGGGACTGGGAGGGACAGAAGTTTTGTTGTTGGGTTTTTTGTGTCTGTGTTTTAATAGCATGTGCACTGGAGGTGAATAAAAGGTCAAAGGTAATGAGTGGTTTCTGGAAAAGGAGAATGGGAAACATGGTGAAGTCTCTCACATGCATTAAATTTGCTCTCACATGATCCGATATTTGACTAAGTATTCTTGGAAAAAAAAAAATAAATGAGTAAATTACGGGGAACCCTACTGTGAATTTGTCGGTAGAAAATTCAACCCATTCATTTGCCTTAAAAAGAAAAAAAAAGGCTCAGCTACAGCTATGAGAAGACAGACAGCCACTAATGCCAATGACAGATCTTAGAACAGCTATTACCAAGAAATAAAAAAATATAATCAAAAGATGAATGTACCATTCACTGAGAAACAGAGTAATGCTAGACAGACAGGAATGCAATATCTATCAAACAGAAAAGGTGAACAGGGAGATGACTTGACGGGAGTACTGGACTTAAGTATGAGTTATAAAAAGGAGGAAAAAAGAAATCAATACGCAATTGAAATCTCAGAAAAAAATAACCGTAATTGAAAAAGAACAGGAAAGGAAACCACCGAAAGATTTGGAAAAAAAGAGAAACATTGAAGTCAAGCTAGGGTGCTTCTCACATTCTCGTTTGCATAATGAGCACGTGCGTAGGCAGACCGTTACCTACCTTCCATTTCAATCAGTGACACGTAAGCAATATCGAAAAAAGGAAAAAAAAAAAGAAAAAAGGAGAAAAGAATAGTCTCCGCAGCGGAGAGCAAAATGGGAAGAAGACAATGACTTTTTTTAGTACTGTGCTACTTACTCTCCCACAACTAAGGGAAACAAAACAAACCAACAAACACAACTAAAAATATATTGAAAAAAAAAAACTAAGGAATCAAATTAAAATCAATTAAAAGAAACCAAAATATATGATTTGCTGTCTTTTTTGCTTGGACAAATGCAGCCATGGTGAGAGATACAGAGAGGGAGGGTAAGGTTGGGGGTTGGGAGGGAAGAAATATCTTAATCAGTTACATAAATAAAAAAAAATCCAATGAACAGAGAGAACTGCAAGTGCATGCAGAGTTTGGCTAATGACGGGGGTTGGGGGAGCATGTCAGTCCAACAGAGAAGCCAAGAAGTGAGGCACACACGACACGGACGAACAGGGATGGTATGGGGGGTGAGGGGGGGAAAGGGAGGGTTTTGGCAGGGCAGTCACTGCCAGGATGGAGAACTAGAGTCAGTGCATTTGAAAGGGACCCAAGCCACATTGCGGAGAGTCTGTTGCAAAGGACTCGTTGGCCAGATATGCTCACGGAAGAGAGGCCTTAAATGGCACAGTCTGGTTTTACACACTGTAGCTATTCTTGGCCCAGTAAACGGATGGACACTTTCCGTTAGAATGCTCAGCTGAAGCTGGACCATATTTCTCACAGTTAGTGGTACAGTTTAATAAACAGAACTGAGAAGAAGAGTCATTTTTTTGAGCTTAGCCTAATAAAACATATAAATTCTGGTATGGACCCTCTGTGATAATATACAATACATTGATAATGATTGATATTTGGTAATGATAACGACATTGATTAAGTAAAATTCATTTTTTGTGATAAACCTGAATCATTTCAGGATCTGTATCACACATAACTGAAAGTGAAATATAGGGGGCCACTGATCAAGCCTGTTGTTTCATTTCATTTCATGGCTTGGGTTCCTTTGAAATAACAAAGTTACCAAATACTGTGTGCAGTGTGTGGTATTTGCATATGCATATGCACCGATTCAACAGCTAAAGACAAATAAAGGTGGGCAGACTGTGGTGTTGCAAAGACAATCTACCCTAGCCACAGTACATAGTCTACTGTAACCACAGTATATATGCTAATCAAACAGCTACTGTATGCAGATGAGGCGTCTGGTCTTCGAAAGTATGACCTCTCTCAGCGATTAAAAATCCTCCCAAAAATGTGTCCAAGTGCTGCTGTGTTCAGTAATGGAAGGACTTGGTTTTACAGCTTGAACAAATATGTATGTATGTGAATACGTATACACTGTACTCTATATAGTCAACATCAATGGACAGTCTGACAGGAGTGGTACTGCCATCAAAAGGCAACATGCAAGTCAATATGATACAAAAACAGGAAGCAGATTTTGGCCTATTTGACACCTAATGGCTGTAGGACCTTTAAAGATATTTGGGACTGTTACTGATCAAAACATGTGCTGCAAAGACAACTGTATCAACAAGAAAACTAGTGCACATACCCATTAACCTACTTGATCCAGTTCCGAAACATATGAATGCTTTTTACATAAACAAGACAGAAAGGTTTTGGTATTTATTGGTAAGTAACTACTCAAATCAACAGAAAGAGGAAATAAACAGGAATGAATGAAAAACAAACAAGAAAGGAGAGAAAGCAAATGACACGTCTTCATATGCATGCAGTCTGGGTGCATCTCATCTCAAAGCATCTGCCAGTCATTTTCTGAAGATGAAATTTCATAAGACGGCACACCCTTTTAAAACCACCTTATTAGCAGCTGACCTACAATTCCATTCACTGTTAAAGCAAAGAGTAACAATTTGTCTGCTTTATAAGCAGTTATCAAGACACTTGAAATTAATAAAATAATCACAATAAAACAGTGAGAGGACACAACCTCATTCCGATTGCAAAGTGAGGGCAATTAGCTATTCAGTTTGCATAACATGTCGCCAGAGACTGTAATTTAAAGTTGATTGTGTTTGGGTGAGAGGCAAGAAACCAGATCCCCAGCCAAGACTTAAAAAGCTTTTCTGTGTTTGTTATCCCGTGTCTGTTTTTGGCGTTCGAAGCGAAAGGTGGATGGCCCGTGAGGTTTCGGTGGAGTGTGTTTTTAGCAGAGAGACCTGAGCGACACAGCATGGCACCAGTGTAAAAGGAGCAGTCCGAAGGAGGCGAACATTTACGGTTAAACCAGAGACGATTAATGGGTTGTTAAATGGTTCAGTGACTCAACAATACAGATTCTGACCCCCCCTCACCTAGCCGGCTGTCTCATGTTACACTGTCTTTATGAAACTGAGGTGATATTTTTGAGGCTCCTGTGAGCCCAGACACAAGGTCAGTGATATTTCACACAAATTCTCATTCAAGCGACAGGTACATTCTGGTCTTTCAGACTTTCTCCCCAGTCATCAGCGCATGCCATAAAGGGCTGCACTGTGCTGCAAGACCTAAGGCTTCATCTCACATAAGGTAGGACCTAATAAATCTTGTTGCCTGGACTTACAGCAATCGCAGTGAAATGAAGATATCGAAAACAGAGTCTGCTAAGATATTCACGGCTCACAGCAGAAGGATGCTGACTTTTGATTAAGGTGTGCTTATCAAGTACAAACCGGAGCACAGCCGCGAAGTTAAGGTGTAATAATATGTTTAATGCAACGTTTTTTGAGACACATATGTTACTGTGCTGTACAGTATTTCTGCCTTATATCACTAGCCTTTCTTGCAGTGCACAACTAGTTTTTTATTTCTTGTTCTGACATCATTGTAGTTTAACTGTGTCCTTTTTTGCAGTATGTCTTGTCTGGCTGGCTTATGGCCAAGAGATTTTGCAGATATATCCTGAATCTCTTCTTGAATGTTGCTCTTTTTTACCTGAACATGATCATATCCCATGACAATCAGGCAAGCCACAAAGAGCTATCCCTGATGTTTTCAGAAGTGTGCATTTCTACAAGGTGACATCCTTATTGTTTAATACTTCCATTTCACCCCTCTTGCATTCAGTTATTTTCCTGATGTTAAACCATGAATTGCACAGCACAATACACTGCGACCCTCCCTAGCTGAATATTGAAATGGACACATCAGAATCACCGCCACAGGTTCACCCCTAAGCAGTTCCAATTGTGATACACTTTGTTACATCTGGCGCCTTATCACATGCTTGGAAGCTTATCTTTTTAACATTCACAATTTTCCTTGGTACCTATGAATATGGGTTTTGTTCTACATTACATTCTGCTGCAGAAGACTTTTTTAAAGAATCAGAACACTGCTGAACAACAAAAACTTAAAGTGCCTGAATACAGCAGTTCACTACTTGTGCTGCAAGTGCGCTATGCAAAAGATCACAATGGTCAAACATTAATCTCAGTAAGGCTGGGTTGTTTTTTCATTTTTTCCTCCTCAGAGAGAAAGACTGGGATCCTTAAACTGCACTTCCCACAAACCCCCATTCCACTGCTTTCCAAGTGACAAAGAAAAGAAGTGATGGTATGTAAATTAAGGAGAGCGCAAAAATGAAAGAAAGCACGATTGCACTGGAAGAAAGTGAAAAATCTACTATAGACGCTATGTTTGAAATAAGGAGTAATCCAAGAGAGAAATACTGAAACGAAACCATAGGGAAAAAAAAAATCAGGAGTCGACCGACACTGATAAAGACTGGATAAGAACAGCAAGTCAGTACAGGGAGGCAGTGAGGTAGAAACCAACAACGAGCAGGAGGAGCGAGCGAAATAGAGGAGACTACATACATCCTGCGACTTGTCCCCCGTCACGTGGTTGGGGCCGTTGTCCCGGCCGTTCCTGGTGCCGTCACGGTGCCCGTTCTGCCAGAGCGTGGAGGGGTTGGTGGTGCAAGTGGGGGAGGGGGACGCGCTGCGGCCGGAGAGGCTGGGGCAGGCCTTGTGTCCATCCCCTCTGTGCTTCGAGTTCAGCCTACCGTGGAGAACGTACACACAGAAAACAGGAGGAATGGAGGCGGGGCTGAAACTTTGTCAATAATGACTTATTACGGGTGACAATAACCCCGAAAAGCACCTGTTTGAGAAGAATGTGGTGTCACCGAACATCATCGGCCCTAATTTAATGAGTCATGAAAACTGAGGTTGAAATTAGTTATGGAACAATTGTATATAGTTATCATGTTCATTTTCAAGTGTCATGAAGAATGTTCAAAACAGAAAATAAGTTTTGCTCCATGTCGCTTGACTCTGTGACTTTATTTGACTTGAGCCAAGAGCCATATGTCTAGACTCTGGTATGAGTACCAGATTCCTCTGCTTGGAGTGCCCAGAATGCATCATTTATCATGTGTGTTCTCGGCCTCGACAAGCCCTCCACCCATAAACCTTAAACTTACTTCACTTAAAATTTACCCAAAAAGTGGATGCTTTAGTGACACAAACTTGCTTTTTTGAGAGCAACATACGTGACCATAGGCCTGGTTAGTTTTTGCTGAGTACTTTGCTTGCAGAGCTGGGGAAAGGGGAGAACCAATCCGAATAACATCTTCCATCCCTTCAAGTCTCAGCTCACACCCATCCACATGTTTACTGTTTTGGCTCAGTGCAGCAAGCGAGCAGTAGATTCTGCTGGAAACACACTCTTTTTTAGCCAAGCTGACCTTCCATTTCTTAATACTGGAGCTACTGTTACACTGTTACAGCTCTCCAAGGATATGTCTAATGGTTTATGTAAGCCATAACAGCCAGAAAAAAATCGATTTCACACATAGCTTTGGGCATTTGAACTAAAAGTGCCAATGTCTGAGAGGATTATGGTGCGCACTCAAAAAAATCCTCCTTTAAATGGTGACATTGACACAGGTCAGACAGGTCTGATGAGACACTGAGGGAGGAGAAGGTTAGTTCTGAGTTTATATAATTACGCTGATGAAATGTTTGTTGAGTTTACAGTATAAATGAATCAGGTTTGATGAGACATTGGGTGAACTTACCCTATAGCATAACTAAGGCAGGTCTAATGAGATGTCTGGTGAGTCATTCCATATCAAATCACCCAGTTTGAGAAAAATTTCTTCCCAGGTCACCCTCTCAGATTCCCTTGAAAAATAATCACAGGTGCTCCTATACCAAATTTATGGAGAAATCCTAAATATTAGGTCTGTATCTCTAATAGTTCTGAAACTACAGCGCTTTGAAATTTTAATTAATTCTATGCATTTTGCCAAACAAGCCAACTTCCAACATTCGTAGCTCCTTTGATATGGCATATACAGCTTTGAAACTTTGTGACTAGGGCTAACTTTTTCTGTAGGATTCAAAAAATGTAATCAGATCGGGTGTATCTTATGTAGATCGAGTGTATCTTATGCTCAGCAACAAAACCAAATTTTTGTCAGATCATCTTCAGATTTATAAGAATACATGGTAAAAATATGAAAATGATGGTTAACTGCCCACATGGCCAAATGAGGACATGAAAATAGGCAATTTTGAGGAAATTTGAAAATCAAGTACATTTCAAAAAATTATTCTGACACTCCTGTAACAGTAATAAATATGGTTGCTGCATACACATGGCCTAATATGTCATAAATGACAGGAAAAAAATTCTGAGTGCTTTATCTAGCATACTGTTTGAGTGAGAAGCTCTCAAAGTGGGCGTCATTTTGTTACGTTTTGAATTTTCGGCATTTTGAATTTTCTTCAGAGCCTTGTAGGAGGAAAAGTACATAAGATACACCCAATCTGATTACATTTTTGAATTCTACAGAAAAAAGTTAGCCCTAGTCACAAAGTTTCAAAATGTCAGAAGTTGGACCGAAAGGCTTGTTCGGCAAAATGCATAAAATTAATTAAAATTTCAAAGTGCTGTAGTTTCAAAACTATTAGAGATACAGACCTAGTATTTGGGATTTCTTCATAAGTTTGGTATAGGAGCACTTGTGAATTTTTTTCAGGGTAATTTGAGAGGGTGACCTGGGACCCTCTGGGTGATTTGACATGGAATGACCCTGGTGACTAAATGGGGTGTATTGAGGTACCTTGATAGTGTAAACATCAGGTCTGATTGTCCTGGGTGAGTTTACATTATAAAAGAATCAGGTGAGACTCTGGGTGAGTTCGCAGTTTAAGTGCAGCAGGTCTGATGAGACTCTGAGTGAGTTTACAGTGTGAGTGCAGCAGGTCTGATGAGACTCTGAGTGAGTTTACAGTTTAAGTGCTGCACGTCTGATGAAACACTGGCTGAGTTTGCTGTATAAATGCAGCAGGACCGGTGTACCTGCTGGGGGATTTGGACAGGCTCCCAGTGGAGGAGAGGGACGCACTGCGGGAGCTGCAGCTGCCTCTGCGGTGGGACCTCCTGCCAGGGGAATCCACAGGGGACCTGCGGGGATGGGGACGGGGATGGACACACAGACAGACAGACAGACAGACCTCCTCAGTCGACTCCATGCACACAAACTCCAGCCCTCTGAATCAGAAGAACCCTTCCTGCATTATTCGTCCAACTCAGAAGGGAGACAGCAGAATGTGTTTCTTCCTCTCTGCCGGACCTCATTATATTTCAATCAGTTTTGTACACGATCCGCTGTGCATCGCGCTTTAGAATACATTTACATAATACAAAAATACTCATGTAAATGTCATTAGGATACCTTTCACACAAGGAGATATTAGGAATGTGCTGGACTCTGTGAGGGCTTTTCATATGCATATTGAGTATTTTGAAATTCAACAGATGGTCTGGACCCAATTGGAAGCCTGAAGTAACATTAATGAAGTTCTTTCTTCCCTGCAGCTGGAGCCAAAATTTCAATACGCAGAACGGTAGGACTGGCGGATCTTAGAATGATGGCTGGGAGGAAGGCTCCTTACCTCTTTCTCTGTTTGTTCTTGTCTTTGTGTTTGTTCTTTTGGCTCCCAGATCTGATAAGTGAACAATTTAGCATGAAATTAGAAGTGTCTCTCAAAAGCCTCGGAAAAAAACACATTGTCAACACATCGGTGCTGGAATCATATCAAAGCCCTCATCCTCGGACAAACAGGGGCAGAAATCTTAGATAAAACTGACATAAAAAGGAGAAAAATGATGGTACATTATGGTATTACTGAAGGTGACGGTTTTATATGCAGCAGTGAGCGCTATGGACTAAATCTAAGTTCTGGTTCAGCAGAGTGTTTTTCGTTCACTTCCGCCCCAGGGTCTGGAGTTCCCATTCTCACCTGTACCTCCTCTTCTTTCTGGAACCTGAAGTAGACCTGCATGCAGGAGAAAACTAGTCAGTCTTGCTAGCATCACCAGACCAGCATGGCACACTCTACCTCCAGCCCACTAAGAGTCGGCTCATTTGTGCATCTTACTGCACAGCGCTAACCCATATGTGTAGCGGTCTGCATGTCTATGGTCCTGTCACTATTAAAATAATTGCTGTCAGATGTAGCTTTTCATAGGACTATCACATCTGACACAGGTTTCCCCTACTGGGACGCAAGAAACTACTAAATATACCTCGTGTGCAAAAACAAAAAAAAACAAATGTCATGTCATGTCCACACACTGTAAAAATGCAAAGAGAGAAGGCGGCTAGTAATGCTTGTGGAAACAATACAGGGAAATGAAAATGATAATGAGTGGATTTCCAATATGGCGATCCATAGGCAATACATTAGCTGAAATACAATTACTTTAATGCAGATACCATAATGACTCTTTGATTGGGGCGTCAGCAAAACCCACAGATTTACCTCCATCTGCTCTCAGAGATTGTTGCCTCATGCCCTTTTTAACACTTCCCTTCCCTCTATTCTGGGTATTCAGAACTTGGAGCAGATTGACAATGTTAAGGATAAATAACAATAAGTAGTGAGTTAGAGTGAAAATAGTTAGCTAGATTTGTCATTGTAAATCCATTAATTTGAGGCCAGAATTCAATCTAATTTCAGTGCATGTTCCCCTTATACTTGGATGAAAAAATAAACCAAGGTTTGCTTTTTTGGTTTATGCAGGTTTATGGGTAATTAATGAAAAAACACAACACTTGTTTAATTTCATCCTTCATAGTCCAGGATAATGCACATTGCAATTGGACTGAATCTGCCCCCTGGTGCAATCTACAAATGTGCCCTTTTGGCCAAATGAATGGCACCAAACCATCACTTACCCCCAGCGTCTGTGTCACTGACATTCCAATGCGAAACCAAGCAATGCAAAGAAATACAGAGGCACAGGAAGCACACAGCCACATGTTACAATAAAGGTAATCAATCTGACCTAAAAGTACTACCCCATACAGAGCCCTTGCTCACACACAGGAAATGGTCTCTAAAAGTTTCAGGATGTGGGTACATTTCAGAGTCTGGTCATTTTCTTCATCTTCCTCCCCTTCCCATCATGCCACTCCAACATGGTATCTTCATGTCCAGCAACTGTGAGGTTCCACTACATGTGTAAATCTACTGTGGCCTCCTATATTCCCAATAATGCCAATTCTTCCCCTTTTCATTCACAAATGTAAAAAAGCATGGTTTCTGTAAGAAAATACCTCACGAGCTTGTCTGGTCGGGGCAGGTCAAGAAGTCATAAGTCAATCAGATGTATTAATAATTTCTGAAATTCATTGATGAAATGCACTGACTTGACTTGTGCTTGGTATGTCCAACTAAAAAAACTTTCACTAGATCTTGTTTTCAAATTCTAAGAGACCAGAGCTGTTTGTCTACTTTTTCATGGAGGCCATATTTAAAAAAAATGTGCAGATGGGCCAAATCATGAATAAGCAGTATCCATATTTTGCACACAAATATAGACTCATTCTTAAAATATGCACAAGAATCATTTGTCTCATTCAGGTTGAAGTGCCATCATTATTTGCTAATTGTTTTTCATTTGTGGTAAATGATTAATTTATAGCAGGTAAGTGCTTATTAACCAATAAAATGATGAAAAAAATCAGACCCACAATCAATAACAACTTGGAAGCCAAAGTACTGTGAGAGGAATATCTATTTTCACTTGGCACCAGTGTGTCCTGGATATATGAAATAAAATGCTGGAGCTCCAAGCAGTTGGAATTTTGATGCATGTTAATAAGGACCAACAGGAAGTCTGGCAGGACATATGTAGTCCCTGGGCTGCTAGCTGAACAGCACTGTTATGAACTTCTTCCACAACACTTTAAATCTATTTCAAGTTCAAATTACATACACAGACTGAATTCGATGACCATGTGTGTCTTAAGATTCACCCCTACCTGTGTCTGTGTCTACCTAACATACTGAAGCGTGAAAAACCTATAATAACAGAGCTCAACAGCATGTCTTTCCCAAGGCTTTATATAGGACACATCTGCAGTGCGTAGGTGGAGCCTATTCCTACCCCGGGAGACCCTCCCCCTACAGCTGGCCTAGCAGAGAGCTACCTGGCTCACAGGATGGGCCCTCTTCACCTACGGCCTTGCATGTTCTCCCTTTGCCGGCATATCCATGCATTATTCATCCATGAACATGTGCAAGACAATATCTGCAATGCAGTGCGACTTTTGTGAAATCCGAGGAGGGGAGAGGGGGAGAAGGGGAGAGGGGAGGGAAGGAGGAGCAGGAGGGGGTGGGAGGAGGAGGAAAATGAGGGTGCTCAGCAATTTGGCGAGAGGATCATTTTTCTTGTTTTGCCGTCCGCACGCTGGCGCGGTTATTAGAGAGACGAGCTTATCCCCGGTCGCCCTTGTGAGCAAGTGCATGATGGGAAGGGATGCGAGTGCACACTCTGACATTATACCGTGCTCAGCTGGCTCCCCCTCTCTCATTTAGTGCTGACACTCTTATTTCTGGGTTATTGCAAGAGGCTTGGGATGACATAATAAAAATAAAAGGACTCCTTTTTCAAGGTATTAAACACCATCAATATTGGAAAAATTTAGTGTTCAATATTTTACTAACTGCATGAATATTTGAGCCAGCACTAGACCTGGTTTGTAAGTGTGAAAAATGACAAGTTAATTTCATCATCGATGTAACCCCAGTAAAACCAATTCATAACATTTCAGATACAGTGTTGCGTTATCGGTGTGTTGTACTTTACACTTACTCTTGTGCTTTCTTATTGGGATATTTTGGATAAAACATCATATATATCCCAAACATGATTTATAATATATGATTTCCCTTTCTGAACATGAAATGATAATTCAGCATGAGATATGGAATGTCAATATTGACTTTTTATTCAGGCAACAGATGTTCACGTCTGGTTATCACCATGAATATGGATGACATGTATGCTGACTTGAAAAGGCTCTGGTCCCAGATGTCTTGTGCAGCATCACACATTTTTATTTCAACCTTTATGGCTCAGCCATAAAAAGCTCAGTTTTATGGAGCCATATATTACAGCACATCCATATTCCCAATCAAGGTCCGTTTCACATTTTTAATGTTGCAAAATCCTTATTTTGGATTCTTTAATCATTAGAACGAAACAGGCCTTGGGGAAATCGAGAGCTGAAGTACACAAATCACACATGACCTTCAGAGCACAATTTTGCTAATTAGATCTGATGTTTAATGAAGTCTCAAGCATATAGATAAAAAAATACAAAGAACATCACTAGCTGGAGGTAAGTACATTGTATAATGGATGTATACTCTTGAAACAACCCCATGACTGTGGGTGGTGATAAACAGCCAGGAGCTGGTATATTCCCCTTTAAACTTAAATATATAATTGGTAGCACTGTACACTTCAGCACCATATGTGACACCTCACTGTAATATAAACTCATTTGCCAGAGCTGGAGAACATCGCAATATGGCAGTAAAGCATTGGTGTAAGTAAACTAAGGTGATGCAGAGAATATGTAGCTTCATTAAAACACAAACCTGCAAAGTGCTGCAAAGGGCAGCATTTCTTACTTGTAGAGCACATGAGAGGGATGGGAGAGAGATAAGTACCTGTCTCGTTTGTGCTTCTTCCCGCTCTTCCTCTTCTTCTCTTTACGGGGCGGAGAAGCACTGTCGAACCTGCAGACACACGGAGCAGAGAGACCTCACCCTGACAGCCCCGGCTGGAGACATCATTCATGTGAAGCCATAACAAGCGTACCGACACTGGGCCTTGTACTGCGAAGCTGTCAGCGGGCAGATTTGTGGATAAAATGGTGCCCACATGCGCGTGCGCACGCACACACACACACACACACAGGCACACACTTGGCTCGCCTGGCAGAGTTTTATTGTTCTGTTTTGTCAGTTTTCTAATTTTCTAATTCTACACATAAAACACACTGCAAGTACCCTCTCTAAACCTCTCTGTGGTACTCCATGGCCAAACCTCTCCCACTGTCCTTGCCAGAAGAAAATGAAAAGGCAAGCTCCCCAAGATAAAATGGTGCACCATCCAGGACGGAGTGCTTTGAGGTCCCTTCTCCAGCCTCTCCTGCTAGCACCACTACAGCCAACTGCTGTAGCCCATTTCTGGTAGAGTGCCACGAGGCAGCCTTAAATCTCTGACCAAAAACTGCTGCAACGGCGCCCTGATACTGCAGCGGCCCTCCAACACGGTGTCCTTCCATAAATGAGCAACAAATTCAGCCTTCCCACCTTACATCCTTGCCAAGAATACACCTCCTACTTAAAGCTCATAGTCCAGCACAGATTTAACAATGAAAACAAGCATTCAGGTCAGAACAATTCATCAGCACCAGTGCCTAGTGTTACATAAACAGTTTACAGTTTTATCTCACATTGGTTGATCTAAATTTAAAAATGGACGGTCTTCAAGAGTGAGCTCAGCATCATGTGTAGAATGTGACGAGAGTAACGAGAGGGGAATTTGCAGAGAAAAACGTACCGGCTCCTCCTACGCCCAGATTTCTTCTTCTTCCTCTTCTTAGGAGGAGGAGATGGGGAGCTGCTTGACTTCCTCTTTGTTCTGGGTTGAGGAACATGGCACAGGGCAGCACATGGGGTAAGGTGCAAACATAAATCAAAGTGACTTGCATTTCAAACACCTATGATCATTTAGAATCTGCAAACCTTTTGAATGTGGAATCCATTAAGGCGTCTCAAGCACCTGTTGTTAAAAATTACACTGCTGCTGACAATCTCTTCATAAGCATGTCATTTATTTGGTGAAGATGTCCCTTGTGAAACGCAATCAATTTAATACCCACTCATCCTTGCTTTATTGCCTTTCAGACAGCAGACAACACATTCCTATATGCCATGGATCTGGTACAGGTACATCCTTAAACTAAACCTGCTCTCATCTGCATTTATATTAAACATCAAAGGCTCTAAGAAAAAGACAAGGTGACTGCAGATTTGATTTAATACTTGCAAATAGCTTTTTGTTGCAGGAAAATTAGTGATACCATGGGTACATGGGCTACAGTCACAAACACCAAGCATTTTTGGAGGAGTGGAACCGTGAATTAAACAGCTCCTTTTGGCAGAATTCCATCTTCTGCTTCGTATCTGTGGCGCGCAGTTGTAGCGTGGGCGTTGGGGGCAGGCTTACCTGTAATCACTATGACAGACCGAATCCCTGTCGTAGCAGTCGCCGTAGCAATCGCATTCTGCTACGTAGCCCTCGGCTTCGGTCTGCTCCTCTCCGTGCTCCTCACAGCAGTGGTTAACACTGCAGAGAAACACAGCACATGAAGTGCCACATCCGCGCCACGTCAGGTTCACTGTGACTGACAGGTGAAATTGGGACTCCTTTGATTCTGTTGCTGTTAAACACAAGGCAGTAAGCCTGTCTGAGTGTGTACAATTTATGGACATACTGACGTGAGCTAAGACATGCTACTCAAAAAAACTTTATTTAATGC
Source organism: Megalops cyprinoides (assembly GCF_013368585.1). NCBI lineage: Eukaryota > Metazoa > Chordata > Actinopteri > Elopiformes > Megalopidae > Megalops > Megalops cyprinoides. Next base: position 11,874,081 of record NC_050585.1, on the reverse strand, counting down.
ACATTACAAACAAACCCTTTTAATCATAATCACCTCAGTGCTATTTACGCGTCATTTGTGTCATCCATATAAGTAAATCATTAATCCCGTAGCCAGAAAACACAAATAAACAAGCGTCACATCACAGCGCCTCAAAGGAACCCATCCGAATTCCTGCCACAGCGGGAATGCTGATATCGTTTTTAGTTTATTTATGTCTTTGTTAAACTCGATACGGTAGCGCAGTCCCCCCTCCCCCCACTGCAGTAAAGGTCTGCAGATGGCGTTCTGTACCGAGATAATCCACGCAGCGCACGTGCGCCGCTCATCCCTCTCGTCTGTCCGAGCGCGTGGAGAAGAGAAGAGAGCGGTCTCGCGCTCGGGATGGCTGGATTAGCAACCTTCCCGTCTTGTTTTCAACTGACTCCGGAGCCTCACGCTACGAGAACTGACAACCGAGACAAACTCGGGGGGGAGAAAGAGCTTCGAGAGAGCGCCCGCGAACAAAAAACAAATTGATCAATAATAAAGAAAAGACTTAAACCGTCAGAGGAAGTTCCCGCAAATTACGCTGATCCGGAGTCTGCTGTGCGAGGGAGCTCGCTGCTCGCTTTCGTTCTTTGTTCAGGAGGCCCGGTTGTTAATTGGCTACGCATGGTTGTGTATTGTGTGCTTGCTTCCTCCCAACCCCCCAAGAAAACAATTCTGACAACTTCAGACTGAATCAAAATCCATTATAAAACTATGTGAAATTGCTTGAAAAAGGAGGAAAAAAAAGGAATACACCCAGAGAGTTCATTTGAAACGGACAGCTGGAGGCAATCTACACATGGGAGTCATTTCAGAGGGGTTAAATCAAGTTCAATTCAAGCCTTAGAGCATACTTGAAAACAACACTGATTGCCAACAGGTCCCTTTGAATAGAAGTTTAAAACATCTAATGCCCCGCTTCCAGCGATTTAATTGCATGCACTTTGTACTCTTACTCTGTCAGTCCTTCTGCATAAGAGCGTCTGCTAATTGATAAAATGTACATGTTCGGAAACTCATAAAGCAAGTGGCTGTGGAGCATTTGGCGATGTGACATGTCTCCTGCACTGCAGGGTCACAGAGAGGGAGAAGTAGGTACCTATAAAAGAAGAGAATGTCAGTCAAGAGTCAGATAAATCTAGTCAGATACAGGTATATAAATGTAAATGTAAGTCAGTAAGTGATGTGTTCCTGGGCCAGCCCATGGCTGACGTGGGTGAGGTACACTGTCTTCATCACTCCACATGAAAACACAGTTTTCAGACATGGCTGACCTTTGTGTTCTCATTACTGGGAGAGAGGCAGTCATGTCTGCCTAGCTCCCTCCGCACCCCATCCTCCTCATACCAGTGGCGTTACAGTGCTTTACCGGCCCAAGGAGCGTGACACCGAACCTCTGGGTCACGTGCCCCCACTCTTACTCAGTGCGCCGCACTCAGCCTGTGCCACGTGTTCTTTGTTAGAGTGAGCTCCGACAGCAGGCGGGCTGAGAGGGAGGGAGAGCTCTCCCCATTTACGGGAAATGGATTTGGGTCCTCTGAGGTCACGGGCCTGGGGACAGGCCTGTCACTCCAGCGTTTCGGGGAGAAACATCCGGTCGTCTTAGACACGGAGCAGACACGCTCTCGCGCTGTTCAATGTCAAAGTCTCGCAAACCTCCCCCGCTTCTCTTTAATGGTAACAACCAAGCTTTGGAGTGTTGTGGCTCTATAATAAATGAGCCCCATGCCCGTGGGGGCCTCTTATTAAGTTAGTGTCTCCGGTCTTGTCTGTGATGTACAGTCACTACTGTGCGCCTCGGGGCTGCAGTCAGGAAAAACACAGCCATTCATTACTTCCAATGGAGTGCGGCAGTGCCGGGTTCTTCAGCTTGCGTTTTTATGTACTGCGTGCACCGGGGGGTGGGGGACAACTATAGGCGACTATGACTTCATAGCTGTCGGAGCAACATTGCCTTCTACAGATCAATGACCTTAATTTTCTTCTCATGTTTCCGTTGTCTTTCTCACTGCAACATGTCCTTTCTCAAGACAAGTGGGCAATTAGCTGGCCATTGTATATGCTTTGAGTCCAAGTATATCATCCACTTGTCTTGTATGTGACCAATGCAGGAAAAATTGCTTTGCTTTCCCTTACAGTATATCTAACACAACAAGCTGCACAGACAAAGCGGCCGCTGATATGCTGATGTATAGTCTTGCTCCAAAATATATCGAAAAAACAAGAACAAGTATAACACAGTATTTATATTATGACACTATTATCCAGATAGAGGGGAAAAACAAGCAATGGTTTTCTGATGTGACTATGTGCAGATAATGTGCAAAGACTGTCACTCTGACAGCAGATTCAAGCACTAAGGCAAGGTCACGTATTGATCCATATCAGGTTACTGACTGAAATGTAAACCCTGTATGGTTTATCGATTTAAAAAGCTTTACATACAAATTACACTGGTGGCACAGTCACCAGCTGAGGTCTGTGATTCAGTGGTAATGAAAACACAGACATACAGTGCAGCAGTAAGGAAGATTGTAACAAGTGCTGGAGGCTGCTGAAAGTAAGCACCAAGAACATGAGGCGTAGCAGTGCAGCAGCTGTCCTTCTCCAATTAGAACCTATCACAATACAGGTTCAGAGAGACCCCCCCCCCCCAAAACATGGTTCTCAGCACCTTGTGTTCCAAGTCTGATGCCTGAAATAAAGACTGCACAACTTCTGGCTTCCTCTGTTTTGTGTCTGAAGCTTGCTTCAGACACAGATTTCTGCTGCTAATGCACGGTGCCCTATTCCTGTGGATATGGGGACTCTGCAGAAAACCCTCAGCAACCGGTCCTCAATTATATTGGCCAGAAATGATGACTAACCAGGCCCCTAGGCTCGCAGATTCTCATTTATTGGGCGCTTGACGGATTACTTCGGGGGGCTTTTCCTGCCAAATTGCTGTCTTCTTCCCCACTTCCAAGCCACTCCGAGAGCACTGGCCCTGTTATAATTGCTGAGAAACCAGTGAGTATATCCATGCTCGACTGCCAGACCTACAGAAATCAGAAGTTTCAACGGGCCACTCCTAAATGTGCACATAAAAATTCCTGTGTGTGTATACACACCCATGTACCTGTATGCATGTGGCGTATACATGTACTTGGATGTGTCAGGGTTTGTGACTTCCTCTGTTTTAAAAAGAGCTTCAAAACTTGTGTCTGTGTGTGTAACCCAGTTTTGATAACAAGCATTAAACAGTAATAACACTTTGGTGTAAGGTTTCTTCTTCAGAGTGCTCATTCATTGTGCCCCACTCTTGATTGAGACACTGCTAATTCCCAGGCCACTGACAGGTACTCCTGTAATGTGCCATACTCCTGTGAGAGCTGAAGTGGTCTTTGAAAGCATCCAGTCACTTTAAGTCCAGATATGGTGTCCTCAGTACTGAATGGGTCTTGCATTTACTAGGACGAAAATCCCATTGCCTTTCTGTGCTCAAGAAGGACTGCTACCTGAGCCAGCTGCTAATAGCAATGGTGGGGGAGCAATCATTTTCACCCCCTGGCTATGAAACATCTGTTACAGCCCACATTCTCCTCACATCTTCACTTAAAGTAAAAAAAAAAAAACAGCAGCGAGGAGACAACATGGTACAAACAATCCCATATTAGAGGGAATCACAGCTGTGCTGTTGATTTGCTTATGGGTGAATCTTAATGGGCAAAGCTCAGTTCCTAGGCCTACTGTACAAAGTGAAAATTCCTGCCAGTCATCCTGTTTACAGAACTGTGCTGAAGTACTTGTTATGATGATGCCCCCTGCCTTAAGCATTAGCTCATACATCTCTGGAGAGCATGGGGTGATGTCAGGGTTGGGGGGGGGGGGGTTAGGCGGAGGGGGTGCAGAGGAAAACAAATGCAGGGCATTGTTAAATAGGATTTTCAAGAATGCAATGCCATTACTTAATCCCTCTCCCTGTCTCTCTCTCTCTGCCTTCTTTAAAAATGAGATTAATGGACACGTAAAGGCAGCTTGTCACTGGAAAAACCTCTTTCTCTTTAAGTCTCCGTCCCCACCCCCCCAAGGGACCTCAGACACAAGAAATCCCACAGTCAGGACAAGCCGGGCTTCCGCTCTCCAGCCCACAACCCTCAAATCCCTGTTTTTATCAGCTGCAAGACACCTGCTTCAGAAAGATGCAAGCCAGCTGGATCACCCTGGCTTAGTCCCGGCATTAAACCTTTAAACATCACTGTGTGGCAGAGCTTGTTCAGAGACTGACAGTTAACATTTTAACAAATCAATGATGTAAATGGCTTCCACCTATCATTCAGACATCACAGAACAAATCCTTATCCAACGTGTATGAAAGCACTCAGGATATCTTACAGATGTAAGTGAAGGCATATAAAAATGAATAATGTTCTGTGCAATATTTTTAAAAATACATGCACAGTTTTGAAGAAACAAATACTGTAAATAATAAACAGTACATTTCTAACATGTACAGTGAATGCTAACAGTGAATGTTTGACAGCCAGCAGTTGAAAATTGAAACATGCTGTAAATTGTGCATGAAGTATCGTAGTGGACAAACTTAACAAGCTGTCCTGCAGATTACACCATACAAAAATGAAACATATTTTACTATATTAAAATATATTAATATACATAATATGCATTTTAATTAACATACAGGGCGACAGTGTAGCATAGTGGTTAAGGAGCAGGATTTGTAACCGAAAAAGGTTGCTGGTTCGATTCCCCACATGGGTATCGAAAATCTCTAAAATATATTCGGTGTGTATTATTCTTTTGGTGGGGCAGGGAAAGACCCTGTACTCCAGAGCAGGCCAGACAAAAGCTGCACTTGCTTTCTTTCAGTCTACTTTCATATGAGAGAGGTTTGATCCCTCCTTGACGGACACAGTCTCGCCGGAATGCTGTGTGTGTTCAGCGCTGGCTCCGTGCGGCGATCGTCACCAAGGGCGGACTGGAAAATGTCGCGCGCCGGTCTCGGCTTATCTCCCCGTCACTGAGGCGACGTCAGTTATGCCGGAGCGCACTCAAAGAGCTCCCGCATTTGCAAATGTCAAATCACGACACCGTAAAGGAGTCATTAGTCACTGTGCCCCCGTCTTTGCGTGGCATGTACGAAAACACTGCACCGCACTAATTAGCGCGGTAACAAGAATGCCGGCCGACTTGAGGAAGTTAAGCCGATGAGCCAGCCGACGATGAATTATTCATGTCAAGTTGACAGGCCTGGTGAGGCGAGCCATCAAGCTGGTCACCATGCGGGCTGTCACAGAGAGGCACTGTGAGGGCTTACTCACGACTCAGTTCTCACGTACAACACACCGCTCTGCTCCCCACCCACCATAGCATGGTGCAAATTGAGCGTTACTGAGCCAACTACCATCGGCAAAGTTCACTTTAATTTCACCGCGAGCAGGAACTGGATTTAATTACTCTCCAGACTTACGCAGCAGGACATGCAATGTTCAGCCCGGAGCCACATGCTTACCAGTCAGCTGATACTTGAAGAGAGCAGGATCAGAGATCATTTATCATTTATCAGTTATGAGACTATGCAATTTGCATTCCTTCCCGGAAAAGCTAAGGAGTTCCTGAGGGACTGTATTGAGATGACATGAACATACAGAGTTCCAGTCATTGACCTTCAGCAATTATATGACTTTGCAACGAGAGATAAAGAATGCCCTCCATCTTGGTTGTTTTCAATGGGACATTGAACAGGTTTCATTTAGAATCACTGTGCATGTTAGCAGTGCACTCCCTCCCTAAACAAATACAGAAGGAAGTAACCGTAAAATGTTAGCATCTCTGCTGCTTCAGTGCAAAAGGTAAGGATGTGACAACCTGCCTTCCCTGCTTACCCTTGGCAGAACCCTTGCACTTCACTTGCTGTCACTTGCTCTGAGTGTGATTAAACTGCAGACCTACAGTTATTGTGTTTCCAACTAAAGAGTGAGATGAGTGCAAATTGCTAAGAGTATTGTTCCACTTCTGATCAGAAGGTGTAATATTACGGAGAGTCTTCTGTTTTGTTTACAGCTGGAAGGAAAGCTGTTATGTTGTTAAGCAATTTCACATGGAGAAAAACTTTAACAGGGAGGTGGTAATCACATAAATGATAAATGCTAGTTAGATAAGGAAATTGTTTTCATGTTTACATTATTTCCTATCTTACTGTCATCTATACATTATTCACCAACCTCACTTTGTAGTCAGTACATTTTTTGATAATTGGCAAACTGTTACTGAGATACATGCTGTAATTTATACGTTTTCCGTGACGACTGCAATTATTTTTTTGTTCTATTTTGACAATTTGACAGACATTTTCAAACAGATGAACAGTTTCAGCTGTTTGCAAAAACAAAAACAAAACAAAAAACAACAGTAATACCTCATTTAAATGCAAAGAACTTCTTTCTTTGAATCAGTGAGTACACACATAAACACTCTGGTGTACAGAGAATGCAGGCCTGTCAACATGTGACATCTGTCAAACAAATAAAGTGAATCACCATGTCTGTGAAAGCACACTCCAGCAAAGCTGCAGTAGTTTTGGCTACATCATCAGCAGCTACTTTACCTAGCTACCTTCCTATAAGTAACACTCAGGACTGGCTGCTCTTTCTGGCAGAGTTGTTAGGTTGTGTCATTACTGAAGAATACCTAGATAGCCCACTGCTTCTCTGCTTTACCACCTCAAGCCGGAGTGACAAGGTGAGCTCAAGTCACATGACCCATCTGGCTTTGGCAACCTCGACTCCTGCAAAAGGAATGCAGGAGGGGAGCGCGGGAGTGGAAAGGTGCGCAAGGCAGTGTGTGGGGTGTCTGGGGGCACTTACACGGGGCGCCCATGGGAGCCCTCCCTGGTGATCACGCCCTCTTTCTCCATCAGCATCTGTCGAAAGGTGCCCACCTTCTGCCGTATCTCCTCTTCAGAGTACCTAACCACAGAGGAAAGAACAGCATTCATATCATTAAACAAGACCTGCAAACCTGGCTGACCCTTACTTTAAAGAACTGGACACAGCAGAAATAATGTGTTAAAAACATAAATACATTGTGATCTCAGGTTGCTGCTGCAATGATAATTTGCAGTGACCTTAAGTTCATGAGAGTATGCCTCATTATAAAGCTACAGGGCAAAGAAACACTTCTATGGAAATTGAGTGGTATTAAAATGTAATGTAAAGTCCTTTAATGGAACACCCACGTTGAGTAGCAGCTTGAATACTGGAGTCTGGACCTAAGGACTGAGGGTTCAAACAGAGAGTGGAACACAGCTGTCTCACCCTTCAAGTAATTTCATCTCAACTGCTCCTATACGCATCCAGCTGTACAAAAGACTGCCTCAATATTAAACTGGATTTCAATTCAGCCCGTAAAAGGAGCATAAGCATTAATCATGCAGGACAGCCACGCTTCGCTTTCATTAGATTGCGCACAACCGCAAAGCCTCCTCGAGTGTAACCCTCCTTTCCCTCCTGTCCTCTCTCCGCGGTCAGCCTCTGCACGACAGCAATCAAAGCGTGACACCTCCGAGCCGCGAGCGATGAGGGTCAAGAGCTTCAGTGCAGCGCTCCTTCTGCCGTATTGATTCGCACTGAAGGAGTTTACTAAGTGGTGATGAAAAATATGTTATCCAATGGAGTGTGCCGTTTTGTCACCGGTATAACCGGAGTTGCTGAGGTAAATGCTCGGTGCAACAAAAAAAACCGAACCACAATGTATCACTACATCCGTTTCTGCCTTCAAAACGCTTGCGCAAATACGATGTAGGGGGATGTCGGTGGGAGCCCATTCTCATTCTCAACCGTGCCCTGAGGTAACTCGCCTAAATCACTGTTGACATGTACAATACAGTAGGTGGCAAATGGGCTACAGCAATGCTATCTAAATGGAAATCCCCTCAGAAACACAAACACCCAATGTAGCTTTATGCAGCTTTAAAACCCGGGTCTCTTTCCAGCATCAAAGTGTTCATTTATAAGTGAAACTTCTGTTGAAGATAAACCGAAATGCATGTATATATGTCTTGAATCAGAAACGCTGGGTTTATGAACTGTGACTGGCTTTGAGGGGTGTCGTTTTGTGCACTTTATTTATATTTCACGCACGTTTGTGGTGGTGCTTGTGCTTCTCCTACCACCTTGATCAGCGCTTGCTGCGTCTCGAGCATTTCTACGCCCCTGAAGCCTCTTAAAACACTTAGGAGACTGAAAGTCAATCTAAATGGTAAAATGGAGAGGTGGCAATGTTCATGCAGAAATAGATTTAAACGATCTCACAATGAGGTGGTTGGTGTGGGACCTCACAGAAGTGCTGAGCTGGAGAGAAACAAGCCGCTGTGAAGGCAGGGGAAATACACGAAGAAGAGAAATGATTCAGCACAAGTTTTACACGCCGTTTCTGACTGAATGCTAATAGCACAGACGGCATGTTTCTTTGTTTGCATTTTATATTCTCCACGTGATGAAATCGCGCTGAAAGGGTTGAAAGGGTGCATATTCAAGAGAAGAGTAGATCTGACTCGAAGGTGAGACTGACGTAAACTCTTGGGAGGACTGTTCTGCGCATTCAATTTGAACCTCTTCGCTTTCATCTCTATGTGATTTTCCCTTTATTGATTCAATTTTTTAAATGATTAATTCAAACATTTTTAGACTTTAAAAACACCCAATACGTACAGTTTTTTTCATTTACACCATTATTTTTTGTTAATATGCATTATCATACTATCATAATATCATCTTTTATATGCACAATCACACACATGTCCAAGTCCTCAAAGATTTATTCATTTATTCATCCAAGCTTTGTGGGGAAATGGCACCAGAGGTACAAGGATACCATCTGTGGGAAGCAACTGCTGACACACTGGTGATATCTGAATGAGAAGCTATATGAACACATGGCTCTGTTAGTGCGTTCACAGCAGCGCACGGAAAATGTGGCCCTTTGGCGAGGTCAGTTGTCCCATACATCAATTGAATGTTATCAGCCACAACCACTCAACGTGCTGTCTGTCAGAACACGCAGTCTGTCATCCATAATTTTCAGGTTTCCTTCACTGTCTGCCAGAGCACTTTAACCAACTCGCACGATGGACTTCACACCCGACGTGAAATTAATTAGCTGACTGGTCAATGAAAAACGCAGTGCAATCCATCTGCGGCGCTATTTAACTGAAAATTGAACGTGTACGTTCTATAGATTCTGTGTGCTGGATCGTGGGAGACCACTGAACCTGAAAGCTGATGGTGACGTTTGGGAATTATAACAGCATACTGCGCAATTTCCTACATGTGCAGGTGATGTATCACACTCCTTTTCACAGGCTAAGGATGGATTTTGGTGATATCAGTCTTTAACAGCTACGTCCTTTAAGGGCTAGGACTCTCTGGGGTCAAAAGTACTGTTCAACAAGCCATGAGTGAAATCCAGCAAAACATACACAGGAGCATCACACGTTTGATTCCGCTCATCTGGAAGGACAGCTGAGCAGGGTCAAGGTACAAAGTAGCAGCTGACAGCAGTTTGATGGTGCACTTATTTTGATGCATTACGCCACTTGTGCCCACCTGATGCATTTCTGGTTCATTTGTAACAGACAGGTAAAAAGTCCTGCTGCCGGAACCAGAGTCTGTGACGGGTAAAACTGCTGCTTGCTGATTCCAACTTCAAACAACAGGCTGCAGGAATGTAACAAACTGGCAAAGAATGGTTACAAAATGGTTTGAACAAAGCAAGCATTGAGGACATTCCCACACTAGAACCAGTTCAGTCTATTTCTGAATTGTGCTTTTGAGTTCTAATTTGCTGTCAAGTCAAGTATACCTCATGCTTGTACCAAGCAGTACAGGTTGTATTTATTTGTGTCTTGACTGGTGTCGTATATTTCTCCCTGTTATCCAAAGCATCTGTGTACCCTTGTGTCCAGCGTGTGGCCGCATCTGAATTCAGTTTTGTTAGGCGGCACATAAAACAGACACAGAGGTTGTTTTTTCGCCACAGGTTATGAATATATTGAATGCGGTATCACAGCATGCAGTATTAATGTATTCCAAGCCACAGGAAAATATGACGCTTCATGCACTGCATTCCATAAATAAAGCTTTACACTTCAGATGGAAACCTCTCATCCACCACACCAATGCAGCGCTGCTGTTATCACCTACAAATCTGGTAAGATGGTTTATTCAGAGGGTGTTTAAGCCTCATGCATCAAAGTATTCTGGAGAGCTACGATCCATGCATTTGTTTTTGTTCCTGATACTGATTTCAACTAAACTGATGCTCTGGGTAGCACAATATTTAATCAAATTAGGCCACATGGCTTTATCTGTTCTTTTACCAAACCCAAGGGGTGCTCAAAATGGCTGAGTAGCTGTGAATCGGTCACCAGGGAATATCTTCTTATTACTACTACATTGCTCCTTGAGAACATCACTTACAGAGAAAAAACAGAATTAAATTACTGTCATTGCTTTGAATGCCTTGTATAGCAAGATAGTTTGGCATCAGTGAAATTAAGTAATTGTTCATTGTGACAGATGTTAAAAAAATGTGTTTGAGCTCATAATAAATCTCAATCTTATCGGCCTTGAACCAACCAAGCATTTATCTCAACTCAATCTCTGGCGACATTTTCAACAATATTTACAGCAAGGAATATAAATTGAAGGTGCATACTTGGAGTATGCTTTTTTCGTATGGCAAATGGATAGTTTACCCTTTCTTGACCTTGTATGGACATCTGTTTAATAGGGCAGGGGCTCGTGTTCAGGGTTCAGATTCGGAGACAACATTAGGGATAAGACTATGTGGGTATGAGTATGCTGAGCACAACCCCAAACAAGTTAGTTTGCTTTAACTCATTAATTATTTTAGTAATGTTATATTGCTTCCAAATAACAATGCAATCGTGATGCAATATGATTATTGTTGCAAGATTTTATGCCATGCTTTTTAACATTCATGCTATGTAACTATTAAAGTGTGCATGTGAATGAGAGGAAGCTGTCTGTCTGCAGGGAAGTCTGCAGGGAGCTGTCCAAGGCTCAGTGGTGCTGAAATCCATAGAGGTTCACACAGCGAATGTCATCTCCTCTCTCCACTGCCACACTTGCTTGCATGGAACAAATCTCATGGCAGAAGTCATGAATACATGCATAAATTCAGTGGGAAGTAGTCACAGCCTATGCAGCATGTGCCGAGGATATTAAACAAAGCTATTTTCATTACCTCGGTATAACACTATCTACAGCTCAGGAAATTCCAAAGCAGCGTTGCTATAAAAAACAGACACCCAATATAGACCCACACCTCTCCGCTCTAATACAGATTCCTCACCCAAGTAGCTGTTTATAATCCAGAACAGAATGCATGCACTTTGAATTCTTAGCATGCCGCGTACACCGCAGCCATATCCTCAGTTTTATTTTCCAGCTTCCTGCACCACTGAAAAAAAAAAAGGCCACGGCTATGGACTACTCCACTTCCAATTAGATGGAAAATGTCGGTCTCGGGTCGGTTCCCCAGTCTATTTCTGACTATTTCACACAGTGCGCTGTGTAGTCTCTGTCAATCTGCTGTATTCCCCAGGGAATAATGACAGCCCTGCGGTTGATTGAGGATTCCGTAACTATGGACCAGTCAGACTGTAAGAACATGCCTTCCAGAGCTTGTAATGGGCAAGGCTTTTAAAAAATCACAAAGGCTGTCCTCTGTGAGCCCGAAACCCCCCACCTGGACTCTTTTAAGTGCTGAACATGGAGATTTGCGGGGGCATTAGAGACACTGCATGCTGTTTTGGGGCAGGTTCTGTACTGACGCATTTAACAGAGAACACTGGTGGGACGGTCCTGTTCAAAAGCATGTCTTTCCGTCTCTGCATGAAACCACTTAACTGAAAACTTTAGACATTAAACTCTCATGAATGGCCAAAACATGGTACGTGGTACAAAGAGGCATATTTGCACGCACTTGGCTTCAAGCCGCCTGCACTCTGTACTGTCTAACCCTTGACCACAAGGGGCTTTCAGCGCTAGTCATATGCTTCCTGTCTGTTTACCAGGAACTCTGCCGTTCTCAGCAATAAACTTTATACAGCGTGTTACATAACTCTCCAGAGCTCACTTTGCTGATAAAGGGATTCACGGCAAGAATAATAGCCCCGGCTTTGTAGAACGGGGAGGGTGTTACAATATTACAATGAGGTAGAGAGGGATACAGCATGCATGCAGTACTCAGTCTGCGGTCCTGGGACGTGGCCAGTAAGGCAGATTTAGGGGCCCCTGGTCCCAACGCCCTGCAGCATGTGGTTAATGACTTTTGGGGGGCCCGGCAGCATCAGCTAGTGCATGGGACCGGGCTTCTCCTCCACACCGCCGTGACAAATTGTCTCAATTAAACAGACTGATTGAGGCAATTAGACAGCACTGAGGACTGCAAAGCAGCGCCATCAGTATGGGTTCTAGGAAACGACTCGCTGAGTCTCTTGCCACGAAGCCTCACTTTGAACTGATAGAAATCAACTGAGCGGGGCCAACGCGTTCGATTTGCCTCTGTGTTACAAATCCCTGCCAGCACACGTCAGGAGCGCTGTGGCTGTGAGAGAGAGCCCTCGAAGTTTCCCCAGGTTCTGCGGAGACTTAAAGCAAAATAAAATAAAACTAATAATTATAATAATCACAACAGGCAGTGCTTTTTCATTAAAAATAACTTGTTTTTAAAATGAAACACTTGATTTAAATGGTTGATTTAAATGGTTGTACGCATTTCAGTTAATCATGTAAATCTTGATTATTGCGCTATTTCTGCCTTCAAAGAGGTGTATGTGTGTGGCTGTGTCTCTGTGCGTGTATGGGTGGGTGGGAGCATATACTGTATGTGTCTGCAAGTGTCTATGTGTGCATGTGTGCGTGTGTGTGTGCGTGTGTGTGTGGCACAAGTGACTGGTTTGGTGCCTAAATGCTAGGCACAGCAAAGTCTGCTAGTACTATCACAACCAGCAGTGAGGACTGTTCTCTCAAGGCAGGCATCTAGTCCCCACGGCTGAGCTAAAGCGGGGCCCATGATGAGCCAGACAATGTGAGTGGCAACGCTTTGAAAAGGGAGCTCGGTCAGACACGCCGCATCAAAACGTTTGCCTCGGCTGCCCTGCTTCCCTAATCTTCACCAGGACCTCGAGCTGAGAAAAACCTGCCCGGAAACGAGAGCTGATTGGTCAAGGATGGGGGGTTTTCTGTCTCCGAGCAGCTCCCTGAGCGAGACCGGAAAAATATGACCTTCCCCCAAAAGGACTTCTCTTTTTCATATTCTGAGACTTATGCATAGTAAACCCCTCCTGCGGGTGGGATTAAGTCCTGCAGACAAAAGCTATTTGCTGGGTGCCTCTGGAAGCGGCTCTCCTTGGCGGACTGAATCAATCTAAATGACCACCCCTCCCCCTCAGATTAAGGCCACCACGTGACTGGCTGTGGTAGCACGCTGCTGTGGGAGCTGTCAGGTCTGACTGCCCTGGTCATTCTGGGTCTGATTAAATAAATATTACAAAACCTTTGGTTTACTTCATTCATTTCTGCCGCCATGAAGGACTGCCAATGTTTAGACGACACCCAGATAAAGACAGGTCGATCTCTCTTCTCTGACTGAGTCCGGAAGCTTTTCTACGGGCTGCTATCATGATCATGGACCATGAGTCATTGGCCATCTGTATTCTGTACAGAAATCAGGTATGCACATCTCTGCACTATTTCATGATAAACGAAAATGCATCACACAATCAACTGTCAGAATCAGCCCCCATTCCTGTATCTGGGACCACACTTTTGGTAACAAACTGAAGAACAGAAACACAAGGCCATATGTTGTTCAAGCCCAAGAGAGTGGAGGAAATCCACACATGACAGCATTTTTCAAAGGCTACAATCCAGTCAGAAAATCAGAAATCTGCTCAGATCGTTTGACAGGTAACATGTTGATTAATAACACGGAGCTGGACATTAATCCTAGTAGAGGAAACAGGAGGCGAGTAGTCTGACCTCCACCAGCTGGGAGGTGTGGCATCGGAGTCAGGCTGGGGAGTCCAGTACCAGAGCAGAAAATCCTCAGCACTGGAAATGTCATTTACCCACTTAAAAGCCACTTTTGATCTTTGACTCCTGCATCCTTTCTCTTCCTTCAAACGTCCTCAATTGATTTCACGACATGTGACCCAGATTCCGCCGACCCCTCTCAGAGCAGCGGGGTATTGCTAATGAGCCACAGGCGCTGAGTGCAGCCCGCACAAGGAGGTGGGGCTTTCGAGGAAGCATTCGGCCGGTCACAACCGTAAAAAAAAACAAGTGGGTCCACTGCTGTTGGAAGGCGCTGCTGGCCCAGGTCCTTTCCCCACTTACTTCTGAAGTTACCTGGGTTTTTTCTTTTTCTGCGCAGAAAGCAAATTGCACTCTACTTCTGCAGTTTAGCAGGAAGCCAGCAGAATTAAAGTTAAATGTGTCCGGACACTTCTGTGCCAGCTCTATTGCGGGAGAGTGAGTGTATAGTGCCCAATCTTCCCTCCGGTCGTCTAGATTGAAACATATCTCAGGGATAAAAAAAGCCAAAAAGAAACCCTTCTCTGACCATTAACTGCAGCAGGGGAATGCAATCCCACAAGATGTCAACAGATAAAAACTGTTTGTCACTCCCAAGCTATCCCTTAGAGATGGGATTTGGGAGCAATAAAGCACAGCACACTGGAGCATCTGATGCTCAGAATCCTGGGGTTCCTACAGGCTATGAAAAACCTGGTCCTGAAATTACTCAAAATCTCCTTCATCTTCACCTTCTCTTTTTTCTAAACTAGAAGTGTTTCATTATCATGTAGGCCCACCCTGACGCAAAATCAGCGTGATCACATTTTACAGAACCTCTTCCGAGCAGTGCGCTGAATGTGGGGTGGTGTTCAGTAACTGTGATTGTTTGTTCTTTTGCTTTCTTATTCCTGGTATCTCTCCTCTTTGATGGTGCTCTGTGTCGCTCTCAGCGGCAGCAGGTGAGCTGGAAACAGGGGAAGCCTGAACGCTACCTTTAAATCTATCATCACTTTCATCCTGTTCCCCTTTATCCCCCTTGATTAACAATATAACAAGTAATTCACAGAATAATCGGCACCGATCGCGTAATTACAATAAATGATTATGCTCGTGAAACATCGCACATTGTCTGTCGTTTGTGTGCTTGCGAAAGCTACAACGTGAGATTGTTTAATAAAAGGATGGCTTTTATTGATTTAAATTACATTAAATGCTCACGACACATCACAGCTTTTGTGAGGTCTGTGTTCTAAACGTTATTCTTCATTGCACTCAACCTAACCCAAAAGTTCATTCTCAGTAATTTAAATCAATTTAACTAAATTTTGCTCTGTTTTGTAATCTGAATTTTGTAACACAAGAAAGCTATAATGTGAAACATTTAAGAGAAAGCTTTGGGATTACTTGCCACTTAATTATTCAAATTGCCATCCTTGTTAATTAAACAATCTCAAGCTGTAGCTTTCGCAAGCACACAAACCACAACTGCAGTGTTTCACGTGCATAATCATTTATTGTAATTATGCGATTAGTGTTGATTATTCTGTGAATTATTTGTTTTATTGTTAATCAAGGAGGATGAAGGGGAACAGGATGAAAGTAATGATAGATTTAAAGGCAGTGTTCAGGCTTCCCCTGTTTCCAGCTCACCCGCCCCCACTGGTCGCTCTAGGTGGACCTGCAGGCCAGGCTGCAGAGAGAGACAGAACAAAGGAATACTCATCATTATTAGGAGACATGCTCTGTGACTAAGACAGGTCTCTCCAGGGGTATGTCTCCTGCCCGATGCCTCAGGTGGGTCGATACCTGCTCCTGGTGGGACAAAAGAACTCCTCCTATTTAAAGGGCTAGAGTGGCAAATGCTGGTCACCCGGCACCATGAGGGAGGTGATGACGGACGCCAGTCGTTCCTCTCTGAGGACAGGGTTGGAGTGCCATCACTTCCATAAACATCAGAGTGCAACCCTACGATCTCATCAACATTGTCACAGGAACACTATCGCTCAAAAAATGAAACCATTGTCTTTAAAGTGCCAGTGAAGAGCCAGGTCAGTCACTTCAGCGTGGCCTTCAAAATATTCCTGGGTGCGAACGTGCACGTGAATCATACTGCAAATATTAGTTTCTTTTAATGAAACGCAATCATTTCCTTAAAGCTCCACATAGTCACCTTATCTGCATGACTGGGACTAGACTGTGAAAAGACTTGTCTCTTATCAGAACCTCTTCTCAATACATCCTTGATTGTGAATGGTATCCAGCTGTCGTTCATTTTAAAATAATTCAGCGAGTCTTTGAAAACTGTTCATTTATCATCTGGAAATATGCTCGCCTTTCTGCTGGGCAAGCTATAATCATGCACCCATTCATTATTGGGCAATTACTGGCCAACAATGGCACGCATTCTGTGAAAACACAATTAAATATCGGAAGAATGGCTGGGCGCTTCAGCACACACATGTAGTTTGGCTAATTAAGCCGCTGTTGAAACTATGAACATAATATTACTCCAATGAAGGTCGCAAGCGGAGGAAGCTGGAATTGTGCTGGAAACAGCACCCCATTCTTCGGGTGATTCAATTAAGCCACGGGCACAATTCCATGCAGGGTAGAGGCTCCTTTGTTTTAACTCATTATCGAGTCATCTTCTAATCAAATCCCCCTCTGTTCATTTGCCGAAGGGACACACAGTAATTTTTCCTCTTGCAGCATTCAAAGCAGGAGTGATTTAGTGGCGATCGAGTAAACCGGAGAGTGTCACGTCCCACAGTGTACTCTGGCCAATGTGCAAGATGGTGAGGGACACAAGCTGGGAGGCAGAAATAAACAATGCCACCCCACGCACTTGGGTGTCCTTGCCAGGCGCCTGAAGCCTGTTGGTGCCAGTAGAGGAGGGGACAGGTAGAGAGCCACCCCTCCCACACCTGTGTGGATGCCACCATCTCTGCCCCCGTCATTTTCAGCAGGAGCCCGCGGCCGCTCCGAACTCCACTCCCCGCTTTGGCCAGAGTCGCAGGGCAAGGACGCCAGCGGAAAGAGCCGTCCGCAAATCAGAAGACGGGCGCATCCTCGGAAACCCTAACGAGGCGATTCCTTTAATTGCCCCGGCCTTTTAATTGGCTCCCAGGGTGAAGCTATCACACGCGGCGGACGATTAATCCCGCCTCTCAGGAGCCAGCAGGGAGAGAGGGGGGAGTGGGGGGAGTGGGGGGGGGGTGGGGTAGGGGGGGGGGGTGGGCAGGGGGGTGTTGAGGATCAGGGACAGCCGCAACCTGTCTCTCTGCTTAATCTCCCAGCAACGCTTGCCGCGCGCCACCCATTTCAATCCATGCTGTGCAGAAACAGGGCACTGGCCATGTTAATCGGGACTAAATGGCCCCCGCTTCTCGCTCGCTCACCCCCTCTCTCTCGGAGCCTCCTTTTGCGAGGCCTTCCCCAGGGTGCGGTGGGTTCACAGAGGGACAGTGGGGGAAGGGAAGCTGCACTATCAGAGCTTTCCCCCCACTGTATTCAGACGTGGCTAATTGAGTTATTACACTGTGGTCAACTATTCCTGCTACTTAGCTATCCAAAGCTGCTTCCTCCTTCAGAGGGGGAGGGCAAACTCTGAAAACTGCCTTTTTAATTAGCGCTGGCATTGCGGGGATTCTTCCAGGCATAGTTCTGACTGCTCTGTGAGCACAGGGCGTACTGCACGCAAGGCTGGACACAAGGCTGGACATAAGGCATGCTAAAGACACCAAAACCAGGAGCTACCATGCAAACTGGTGTAAGGCCAGTGCTGTTGTTTTGTTGTTGTTATTTTGGTGAAATCCATAGGCATAACTGTATCGCATGATTGAGATACTAGAAGGATGCTGTAGCTGCAGGCCTATACCCTCACTGCTGTTCTTCTTCATAATTAGACAGCCCTCCAGGAAGCACCGCTGCTGGATATCTGGCATATGGCTCTTTGCATCGCTTTAGAATGAGGGTAATTAGCCGACATGGCGGAATCAGCGGCAGATGGTGGCGTTGCCCTTCTCGTCTCGACATCCGGCTATCCACACATCAATCAGGCCGGCACCGGGACCGGCCTTAATGAGGCGTGCCTCATCCCGCGTTCCAGGGGTGGGGGTCTCTGTCGGACTTGGACGCGCACACAGAGACAAGAAAGGGCAGGAGCCAACCCGTTTCTTCCAGGCCAGATGGAAGAGGTCTGCACATTTTAAATTAGCAGCAGAGGAACACTCAACTCACTCAACACAGGACCTACAGCCAAAGAGCAGAACTGAAACACGGGAGCTGTACTGTTTCAGCTACAGGTGCAGATATAGATACCAACCAGTCACAGGACAAAGGAGCTACAAGTACAGATGCAGGTAGCAATGCAGCTCTGATGCACATACAGGTACAAGTACAGTTTCAGGTAGTGCAAATGTTACATGGCATTTACATACCGTACTTGTAGTTTGAAAGTATTTTCAGATCTAACCTCCGAAAACAGAGAATAGTCACGGGTCCACATTCCACATCTGTGTATGAAATCGCTTCACATTTTTAGAGATACATGTGTAAATGCAAAAATTATTTATATTGGAAGAAACTTGTATTTCTCATAAAAATGACATTTCAAAACATTCATCTACTCTAATACAATAAATACTTACATATTGTGCAGGAAAATTACTAAAAGACTATTGAGCTGATGCACTTTGCTATGCTACTGATTCTCATATTTTTTTATAGAGCTGGAGTACATGCAACATCGTGCCACTAGCAGACAAACAGGGCATGTACAGAACTTTCTCAGAAAACAAGCTTTTCATGTTAATCTCAATTTAGTGACGTGTATTACTCAGTAGTAATACAATTATATGATTAGTGTGCACTCACTGCACCCGTTGAAGCATTTTACTGGCTCGTAGTGTTCTGTACTGTGCACGACACTTCTCTATCCAGTATAGCACCTTTGAACGGAACTTCACAGGAAGATCTATTGTACCTGGCAGTCCAGATTCACAAATGCTGCTATTGTAGATACATCACTGGAATATAATTACATTGGAATTTCAGCAGAGATCCAGATTCAGTCTTATTCAATAGACCTTTCAAATACAATCATTTCCTCTAAAGGGGCAAGACAAATCCAAAAATTCTGTGGAGCAGGGGCATACTTCAAAGTATGCTCGAACAATTTTTGTCATGCTTAATCCTTGCAATGGAGAGAACTCCCATGATTCATTGCAGTACAAGACTTATTAGCACTAATGAAATTAATGAAGCCAAACACTGCCTGGATATCTGTTTCATCTCTGCACATTCCCAGCCAGCGAAACATGTATCATCACATAAGACGGCTAGACAGGAAAATGTGCTATTGGGCGGGTAACCAAGCACTGCAGGAAAGTCTGAATTACCATTCACCTTCAGAGCAAGAGAAAGTTTGTTCTTTGCCAATGGAGTTTGCTAATGCTTTCTGGACGTATGGCACCTTGTGTGTGTGTGTGTGTGTGTGTGTGTGCTCCCTTTAATAATGAGTCCACTATCTGTGTGTCATACATGCACAGCACATTCTACCAAAATGGCAGAATCAAGAATGTCTGTTTGTTAAAAGCCATTCATTCAAATTCCAGGTCATTTTAGAGTAGTGTAATAAGACTGTAATAAGTGCTTGGCAAATTCAGGAAATTTAGCCTTTTTTCTATTCTTGTATGGGTTAAGAATGTCAATAAAAGCTTGCCCCCGAGGAACAGCTCATAATTCATCTCTGCTCCCTCTCCCCACCAGCTGCCCTTGAATCCTGATCAGATGTACAGTGTGGCCAGAGCTGGTCAGCCCGTATCTACGCCTGAGGGCTGCACCACCAGGGAGAGGGCAGTGGCATCTCAGTGACACCCACTCTGGGAAAGTACACAGTGTTTGCACCAAGAGCAAAAGTACTATGAGTGGGATGGAATACCTTCATCTCAACCAAACAGTGGTCAGAGTTTGCATTGTGGAGGCAAATGCATGGCATTTCAGTTCATTTTCATGTGTCTCACACCTGAAAGACCAAAAAAGCTAAGCTGACAGACTGGAGGTATGACCCTGAATGACAAAGCGGCCCTGCAACACATCCCTTTCCCCTGCACTGCATCACTACATCTGAATCTCTAAAGGGTTTAGTGCGGCATCTTGTCTCAGAGTGTTTGACGTCAGCAGTAACAGGTGTTGCTGCTTTTGGGCCCTGAATACCATTGGCTTTGAGGTAACAGACTTTGAACACTAGACATTTTAAGGTGAACTAATCCAGGGCTATCCCTCCTCCTAATCTTAGTGGGTAAACTCTACCCAGTGCATTCTGGGAAGGAAAGACAGATTCCTGCATTACTACTGTACTTGAGACTCACCCTTGCTCCTCCATCATCTCCTGCAGCTCCATGCATTTCAGCTCCACCCTCCTCTTGCGCTCATGGTCCAGGATCTCTCTGTGGGCCTTCTTCACCACCACAGGCTCTGGCTTCTGGTCCTCTTCGTCCGATTTGGGCCTGCCAGTGGACGCCCCTGGCTGGGGGAACCCATTGGCGCTGTCCTGGGGGGAAGGCACCCTCGCCCCATCGTACATGGCCTCGGCGCTCTGCGGAAAATGAAGCAGGCGAGGGGTCAGCGTAGGTCACGGGATTCTGTTGGGGTCAACCAAATGCGGTATGACAGCCACCTGGAGGGAAAAGCCATGCTAATCGCACTAACAGCAAGCCTGCTAGCGCTCTGCCCTGTGTCCACTCAAGCAGGGACACTGAGGCCTCTTCTCCACATTAATAACCAGCCCAAAAAACAGGAGAGAACACCATCACCTTTAAATAGTCCTACCCGCAAGACAAGATGTGCCCTCACCCTGAACACACACACACACTCACCGCCCACAATACAGTGCTAGCATCTCAGTTGTGCTTATTGCCGCCAAATGTTTTTTCCTAATACTACAAAGGCACACTATATATACAAACACATAGACACATCCAAAGGACCAGCCAGTCATTAGAGTTTGTCCATTATTATAGTAGTTTTTGGTCTTTTTGCGGTGTCCGTTTCTCTTAGCGGCAGGGTAAAACCAACTGAGTTATTCTGGTTAGCAGGCAAACGTCCAGAGTCATAACCATCCCCCCTGTTGCATCAGCAACGGCTGCCGGGGGCAAGAGTGAGCGGAGCTGCTGACTCCTCCACAAACCCTGAAAATGGCAGAGAGGCACAGGAGACCAGGGGAGCGGCTGAGGGCACGAGAGCATCTGCGCAGGCCTCGTCCAACACCGTCAAAGTCCAGCTGCGTGAGCTTGGGGGGGGGGGGGGGGCAACATGAGGCTGCGCAGGTACCCGTCTCATCAACGGCATTTCGCCCTGGCCTCATCAGACCTGCAGCACAAACCAGCCCCAGCAGCCTAACACGGAGGAGAGCTGTGAAACCGAGAGAAAAGGGCATCAGAACCACCTACAGAAGACAATCAATATGCTTTCACCAACTAGCCATGGGGTGTGAATTACACACACGCTAGTCATATCCATTATTTTCTAAGAGACTGAATGCGAAACAATAGGTGAGATAGCAAGCAATCAATTTTCATGTTGCCGAAAAACAAAACCAATAAAAATTACATTGGAAATATTTTCACTCATCAAAGGGTTCATACAGCCTAGGGCTGGATATTGGCCTATAGCTGGTCAGTGCATTACTATCTAGGTTGGGTTTCTTTAGTAAGGGTTTTACAACAGCTGTTTTGAAGGCATCTGGGAAGATACCTGTTTGAAGAGATGTATTTATAATCTTCAGGACATGACTTGAAACACTGTCGAACACCTGCTTAAAAATGCTGTAGGTACAGGGTCAATACATGAGATGGAGGAGATACATTCAGTGACAGTCTTGCAAAGCTCAGTTAATGTAATACAGCTGAATTTTCCCATGGTTACATCTTTTTTAAAGGGCTTGCTGAGGTCATCTGTGTTTGCATTAGCAGCATTACTGGTTCTAATTGAAGTTATCTTGTCATTGAAGAACAAGACAAGTTCTTCACATTTTGATGCAGAGCACTGCGGAGGGGTGGGGGCAGTGTTAAGTAGCTGGTCAATAGTGGAGAACAATATTCTAGAGTTTCCTGCATTCTCTGTAATAATCTCGGAGAAGTAATCCTTTCTTGCCAGACGCATTGCTTTGTTATAGGCCGTCATGGCTTCTTTGCATATATTATAGTGAAGTGTGAGTCTAGTTTTCCTCCATTTTCTTTCAGCTGCCCGACAGATTCTCTTAATCTCATTAACACTGTTATTGTTTAACCATGCACATGCTTTTTGATCATCACAAATATGACACAACACCTTTCTCAGGGTGGGGGTTACATGCTGTTTTGTCTTTGGAGAGTGTTGAGTGTGATATCGAGTGAAATGGCTATACTTAAAGTAAATAATAAGGCCTAATTTGATCCTACAGTGTTGTTACACTGCACTTACTTTTTGATCATTACAAATAATAGTGCAAAATGATCATCTTACAATAGAAGATATACTGTGTCTCTAGCGTCACACAAAAAATATAAAGTGGTCTCGAAGAGGATTCTTTTTTTTCTGTCTCGGTCTTGACTCTGTCTCTCTCATTTGGACTCGGTCTTGACTTGGACTCAAACCTCTTTGGACTCAGTGTTGACTCGGTCTCGACTAGTCCTGGTTTCGGACTTGTCTTGGACTCGACAAAGGTGGTCTTGACTACAGCTCTAGCCTAGGCGCTTGAGAGTGATATTTGCTGTGTCATTTTAGGTAAAATACTATTTGACTGCTTAAATCTCCCGCTCCCTCAATATTACACCACACTGTGACATGCATCATTGTCCTCAGCGATGCCCTTACCATCGACCGAGGCAGCAAACCAAACCATTGCCACAATACAGAGACCAGCACGCCACACTGATTTTAATACGGCAAGAAATGAACAACATGCAGTTATAACCCTCCTAACTAGCTGACAAAAGTGTAAACATGAAAACACCCCTGAGTCTTGCCCCTTTTCCGTCAGCTTTTCCAACATTTCTAATGACAATTAAAATGTAAATCAAATTAATCTTAGTGAATCTAGTTTGATAAGCATGTAACTATGCCATACAGTCATTGTTTGTGATTCTTTTACCATGTACGATTTCAACAAACACCTGTGCAAGTAAAACCAAAAGGACAAGTTAAAATCTCCATAGTGACCCAAACTGTAATGACTGTAGCACTTAAGCTGAGGGACTTTATCACTCCTAGGAAGTATTATTCAAGTTATGGCTGGAAAACAATTGAATTCCTTATCTGTGGTCAGGAAACAGCCAAGTATAGTCACAAAGTAATGGATGTCGCAAACATGTATGAACAAACGAGCGATCGGGACAGGTAAAAAAAAAAAAAGCATTTTTGCAAATGAGGTTTCTGGTTCAAGAGTGGAATCGACCTGATCTGATGAAGATGAATTAAGCAGTCGCTTCCAATGCTGGGAAGCGCTCTTGGATGTGCCTACGAGTCTCCGCTACACTGAGGAGGGAGGGTAGGACTAATGGGGTCATCTTTCATGGAAGGAAAAAAAAAAAAAAAGACAGAGCGCTTAATCAATTCCGTTGTTCTTGAAGCCGCGGTAGAATGACGTCACCCCTGCCTCGCCGGCCCCCTCACCAGGCGGCCGCGGCGCACTTTGCCAGAAGCAGACTCAGCACAGGCACTCCGCTCGCCTCTCCAAAGGAAAATGAGCTGAATAGCTCAAATCATCGCGCACAAAATGCGACTCCTTTGAAACGCCCATCCAGTCGGTGCCCCATTGAAATGTGATGATTTATGGAGGTGGATAATTTCTTGTGTTGTCGATAGCTTTTTAATGGCTGAGCAGGTGCGGCGACAGCAGGAGAGATCATCACTGAATCTATTTATATGGTGAATCCTGAAGCCCTTCTGATGATGATGGCATGACTTGGCCGAAGAAAAGGTTATATAAGCCGCCATTGGTTTGGTGTCACTTGGTCGTCACTGCGTAGCCCACTTTTGGCTGGAGAGGTCTGCACCAATTAACATGTTCTATGTTCTTTTAACACTATCTGTAAAAGCTGGATTTTTACCAGCAAACTTGGCAAAACGTGACTTTCCCCTCCTCACAAACTGCATAGCAAACAATGGTGAAGCTTCAATAACTAAACGATTATCAAGAGGATAGGACCTTTGAAACAAAAAATATTACAAACTTCATGGTCCTCTGTTAGTGCTATATGGATACATTATATTGGAGTACAGTAAGAAAAAAGGTTAAGGCAACAAAAAACCTGATGTGCAAGCTATACGAGTTTCTACAGCTCAATTGAAACCACAGTTAAATATTTTCTACCTAACTGCACTTGTCATACACACAGCCCTGCACAGCCCACTTTAATGAGTCCAATACAACTTCAGTATCAAATTTAAGTCATGCTCAACTACCATCAGCTGACCATTCATCAAGATCTGGTGAGATTGAGATTTGTTGGGCAAAACTCATTTATTGTTAAATTCCTGCATTTCAGCTGGTCTACTTTTCTCTGTACATGAGAGCATTTTATCACTGATTGCAGGCTTTTGGACACAAGGGAGTGAGGACACTCAGCAATGATTTGTGGGAAGGCAGGTCAGATCTGTAGGGCATCAATGGACAAAAGTTATTCAAACATGTAAACTAAAACACCTACTACCTTGCAGACTGCATACACTGTATACTGAACAACAGTTTAGTTGTTGTTACGCAGGTGACTGGGACACGCACGCGGACCACAGGATTTTCTGGTTCCAGGTGTTTATTGAAACCGGTACGCAATTCGTAAGACCAGAGACAGGCAGGGTTCGAAACAGAGAGAAGCAGTCCAGGGGCAAATCCAGGATCGGGAGTCGGGGCAGACAGGGTCAGGAACCAGGCAGGTGAGTAGTAAGCGATCGAGTCCAAGCAGCAGGCAGAATCGTGGTCAGGAATCAGGCAGGATCAGCAATGGAGCAGGAAAACTACGGCGGGGACGAGACAGGTAGAAAACACTGAAACGAACTAGTAACAAGACACGCAGGGTAGATATAGGGCCGGGGTGACGAGGAGATGGGATGCAGGTGAGCAGGCAGGCAGGTGAAGGCAATGAGGAAATCAGGTGGGCGGGGACCAGGCGGGGAGCAGGGCGGGGCTAGAACACAAAGAAAACAAAAGCACACGGACAGGGAAAAACAAAACACCGCGGTTTAAGGGGGCGGAGCCCTGACAGTTGTAACTGTTTTTTCCTCATGCTAGCAACACTTCACCATCTAATTAATGTCAATGTTTTCAAAATTGGAACAATGTGTGTTGACGCCTAGGTTGAAATGAAAGACACATTTGAGAAACATGGAAAATCTGTGTTACAGCACTGTTCGAGGTGCATGGCATTAGCTGTTGATTTGTCTTAAATAACTCTGTTGTTGAATGATTACTCGGCCCTGCGTTCGCTGCCAGAGGGGTGCTGCCTTTCTGCTGTCAGGATGTTTCATCAGTGTTTTATCAGTGGAAATCATTCACACTGTTTGTTCCAAACTGTCTAACACTGGCAGAATTCTCCCTGATGCGCGAGGTTGTATTAGTGTGCAAGGGGCTTCACTTTCTTCCAAACTTTTCACTGAAGGGCTCAGTGCACACCAAATTAGATCGAGCTTTTGGTCACGATCCATATCTTATCAAGACTAAATGTTCAGCTTGCTCTGATATGTCTGCCCTCAAGTCAACGTGTACCTACTACAAAAAACATGAGCACTTGTGTTCTTTTTTTCCAGATTGTGGGGGGATAAGCGTGATACGTGCAACCTGTTCAGTGCGGGCTACAAAGGGAAATATCGATTCAGAGTTGTTCAGAATAATGATGCCGCACATTGCAAATTATATGCTATCTTGGGAAAACGCCAGAGGGGACGTGGGCAAGACGACATCTGACGCAGAACGAATCTCTTTCCACATGCTAATCACATATGCGGCACATCGGCTGTCTGCCTAGCCTCAGGTGATGCGTCTGTGCACGGCCTCCATATGTCACCCTCACCTGCCGGACGGAGGACGCTGCCACTCCGAACGCACATGTCCGACTCAAAAAAAAAAAGGGCGAGGAGGGTGAAAAATGAAAATAAGTGATGATGCAGATTCCTAGCGCGTTAGATAAAAGATGCCCCGCTGAGTAAAGCCTACAGACCTCAGCGATTCCGCAACGACAGCATGACAGTCCTTGGCCGCCCGCTGTTGTTCCAAGGAGAAAAAGGGGAGATCTGCTTCCACTCGGGCAAAACAAGTACTGTAAATCACTTAATCATCTAGTCAATTTGTCACGCTGAGATAACATGTCAGATCGCAGATAAGGCAGCAGCAAAAAGTGGTTAATTTCTTGTATTTGCATTCCACTGGGATGGTTAGGGGTTATCTGAAGCTCCTGGAGGAAGCTCTGATTTTTATTTTGTGCAACAGGTTCAGCAGTTGACCCCTGACAACCACAAGGTGACAACCATACGGTTGCTCTTTGAACACACTGTTCTACATCCAAGGATGAATGGCAACAAATATCAGGGTTTCATCACAGGGAGGTTTCATTTCCATTTGTAACCCATTAAAACACCCACTCCTTCAATCTTCACGCTGCCCATGCCTCTCTTCACAGATAACAAGGTCCGTACTGCAGGGGGAAAAAATGACACACGATATCCCTCAAATAAAAAAGGACAAAGGACAGGGAAGAGCCACATTTTCAGAGGACCTGATGAGAGTCAGCTGATGTCTAATGCTGACCTTCCAGTGTGACCTTACAAAAAACACTGATAGAATATCAGCGGCCAGAGACTGCAGGCAAGGAAATGGTTACCAATCAATAGGAGCAATCTCCTTTGCTAATTATACTGGAAGGCCAGGGGGTCATTTTGCTGTGCAGCAGTGAGAATCAGAGCGCTTCAGGAAAAGTGCACACACCAAGAGATTTTAGCTCGAATAACCTCCGTGGGTGGAAAAGCCACGCAAGACTTTTTCACTAATGGTGCAAACTCATCAGTAAGACTGTTGAGTCTGTGAAAGCATGTCATGAATGCAGTGAGATACACTACAACAGTTACAGAAGCCCTTATTGTAACGTGCTATCCACGATTATGGTTTTTCATTCAATTGCATGAGCTGCTGCATAATGGATGAAGCTAAAATTGCACCAGTCACTCCTCTATCCAGCATATTGTTAATAAAGACTGCAACCGAGGGCAATTCACTGAATTCAGTTAAGTTTAGTCTTACATCATCTTAAGTGTCTCTCATTAAATCAATGTGCACGGACGGATTAAACTTCCGGTTTGGGGGCAATTCATTTCTTTGTGGAGAAGAACAGAAGCATAATTAGTTGTTGGAATGATCTTTTGATTTATGTGTGCTGTTCACCAAAAGCTCTTCATTTAGACTGAAATCACCAAAGACAGGGAAAAAAACGACTGACGGACGGCATTGAGGAGAAAACAGCAAAATGCATTCAGCACGCATCCAGTTTGTAACAATGTGTGTTTAAGGAACCAAAATTCTACTTTCAAAACCATTGTGGCAATTTGTAATCATCAGCGTTCTGACAAGAGAATGCGCCTTGCTCCCTGACAGAGGAAAAAAAAATCCATTTCATTTTAATTCTATTTATTTACAAGTAATGGCAAGCTAATGAAAAACCAACCGCAGGGCCTTGTAGAAAAACAGAAGTCAGGAGAAAGGACAGCAAGGAAAGCTTTTTTTCCCCCCAGCAGTATAGATTGTTCTGAACAAATCCCTGGAGGAAGCCACCCTCCTGTAAAGCATTCTGGGATGGCTGGGTAATTACATCCTGCTGGACCTGCAGTTTTCTCCTGCAGGTTCCCCACTACCTCGGCATCACCGTGACATTTTCGGGCACAGATAAAACAGCGCATAACAAAAAATAACAAGATTCAAATGATAGCCATGACAGAATTTCAAAAGCACAGTTTCCTCATTGAAGGAGTACAAGAGGTACTCTTTCTGTCCAGTATTGTCTTTTTTTTCAGTACAGAGGCTCCTCCCTTTGTTCTTACGGCCGCTGCAGATTTCAACGTACTGCACAGGAGGGAGGGGTTGGGTTGGGCTACCTTCACATGGGGGGGTTGGGCTACCTTCACATGTTGACTGAACCAAGTCAGAAACTGCTACATCATAGTGTTTCTTCTTATGGCTTCAGGCTGCTTCCAATACCAACCAGACCAGAGTAAAAAAAAACCCTCCTCATACTGTGTCTTCTCTCCATGTTGTATAATGTGCACCCACACAAACTGGGAGCTTATAGTGTAATCCCACATCTGGTGCCTAGCCCCCACAGTTACTTAAGCGGTCATGCAAAGGCTGTTTGGAAATATTAAAGAAGTGGATTTAGTAAAGGCCAGAACGGGAGAGCTGGCTCAAGTGAGCATTTGAAAAGAACTGTAACCGCCTGAAACCGCTCCCGCCGGCAATGCCATCTCTCTCCCAGCATGACCCGTGCCACTGCACGGCTTTTGGGAAAGGCGAAAGAGCTGCCCGTGCTTAATGTTGGCAATGACCCTGATATAACCACAGAGCAGAAAAAGAGACTAGGGCATCTGACCTTGGAGAAAAGACACAGTGAGGAATCAGACAGCTGGTAAGGTGTTTCCTTTCTGTGTGTGTGTGTGTGTGTGTGTGTGTTTATGTTTGTGTGTGTGCCTGTGTATATGTGTGTGTGTGTGTTTATTTTTGGTTTGTGTGTGTGTGTGTGTGTGTGTGTGTGTGTGTGTGAGTGCTCACGCACTCTTCTGGGCCTCGCTGTGATTGTGGGCGTGCCTCACGCCGGCTTTTTGTTCAGCTTTCTCAACAGGTTACAGCTGGCTCAGGCTCCCACAGGGCCATCTCCCCTGTCTCACCTTCCTCCATGTTGATCCGGGCTTGGCGCTTTCTGCTTCACACCCAAGAACGCTGTGCCCCCCCACCAAACCCCCAAGGTGAAGGGCCTTTTGTTCCGCATACACAAGATGCCTCGCGGTGCGTCTGAAAGGATGCAGTGCGAGGCAGCGTAGGAAGGTACATCCAAAATCAGTCTGGGCAGAGTCTACAAGTGCAAGTTCAACAGTCGGCACAACGGTGCATAACAGCGATGCCAAGTGATGACCCAGGACAGAGTATTCTCACATGAATGAAACATAAATACATTAATTCTGACCTCCCTTGATGTTCTTGCACACCATTATATATAATTCCGCATCCCAGGGTGTCCAGAGATTCCAGTGCCACATTGTACTCGAAGACAACCAAAAGGGATCTGGCTGCTCACGGCTATTTTTCCTCTTATGTTTGGTGCAGACTGCAGACATAGCTTACACTGTCTGGTGCCAGTCCCTGTGCACTGTGGAGACAATAGAGCAGGACCTGAGAGAGACTCTCTTTGGAAACACAGGTACCGGCCGCTAGGGAGATGCAACCGAGACTTCTGTGACTAAATTACCGCTACATGCTGAGAAATCGGGTCATATTCTTCGCAGCAACCTTTCTCCCCCTCTGACAGTGCCTCATAAAAAGAAGAAAAAAAATCGTACCTGGAAAGAAAAAAAAAAACTGCTGAAAAGCGGCACATTTATTTTCGTTGCTCCTCGGAGGCCGACCCGAGAAGCGAAAAATAGAGTAGTGAGCGAGAGATGGCTGGGACGCAGAAGATGTTCGGGGGGGGGAGCGCGGTTGCCACGTTGGAGAGAGGTGGTGGAAACGGCGCGACGTGTCACAGACGAGCGTCCTGCGGGGGCCCGGGCCGAGCCGCCGATGGCTCTTTGGCGCTGTCTGCCTCTGCCCAAGGACACTCGCTACCAAAGGAGTACACGGAGTATCGGTGCCCTCCAATGCTAAACACATGCTGTCTGAGGAGTCTGCAGGCATGCACTCGCTGGCCAATAAACACTTCAACAACACGGCACACAGCCACTAATGGAATTAAAAAATAGGTAAATAAACAAACAGGCTCTGTGAACTCCCATGTCATTAACGGGATGGATGCGCAACAGTCAGCTCCCAGACATTTCTGCAGAGTCTGCGCCCACAGAGACGAAAAGACGACGGCAGTTCATATCCGCGACAGCCCCTGCTCCGCGGGTGGGAGTCCGCCAAACCGCTGCCTTTCCTGTTCTCTTTAATCTGCGCCGGGAAGGCAGGTCAAAAGGCCGTGACTACTGAAGAGTGACACCGCGGCGCCGAGCCTCAGCCACTGGCTTATTTCAGACCGCCTCGCTTGTGAAAGCTCTTTGAAAGGACAGCGGCAGTGCCGCGGCGGATCACAGAGCCTGAGCAGAAACGGGAAGATGCCCGTCTAGGTGTATTTACCATAACACAGTCACAAAACAGAGCTGTTGACACAGCCAGCTCTGTCCTCTCTCCCTGTGACCGTGCAATTTAACTGGAGGGGGGTTTTATCTCGTGCACACCTGGAGGAATAGCACTCGAGGTGGCTAATGTATGCAGAGGAACTGAACGCTCCTCCATTAGGGCAGCTCAGCCGCTCTGCATTCATTCCCTAGCATTTCTCCCGTGTAATTCCGCCGGCCATGCTAATTCCCCACATGCAGCCGCTTTCGGGAGGTGCTTCAGGGGGCCCTCGGCGCTCCCGCTCCGTCGCCGCGGAGGGCCTCTCGCTCGCTGCAATTATCTTGGCTTCACCGAAACCTCAGGGTCATCGACGAAAGAGGCCGCCTGCGCTCTCCTCTGCTCTCCTTCAGCAAAAGCCCCAGCCCACTCCTCCAATTAGCTCTCACTTCTCCCAGGAACATTTAACCGTCCAATGAGGGCTTACTCTACATCTGTCAGCACGAGCCACAAATTATAAGGCTGTACCTCGGAGGCAACAAGGAATATCTCCAACACAATTCAGAACAAATGTCCTCAATTCAGAGTGCATTTCATTATGTAAGCCGCGATACGTGTCATGAGAAAGGACGCCCAAGAGTCACTCGATTCTTGTCAGACACAGTGACTGAGCCCTTTCTGCGAGAATCTTTCTGGCTGCTGCTGTTGTCGTACAGCAGCAGCCACTCTGAAGTACTACTTTGGAATAATAATGAACGAGAGCGTTCTCATCCTCACAAGCGCCGAGACTTCACTTCACAGGATCAATCGATAGGCGGGCTGTCAATGCTCTTTTGAATGCAGTGATGTTATGCGAAGTCTTTTCTTACTTTTCCATGAGATCACGGTAGATGTAACAGAGATGATAGATGATCAGTCAATTTACATAACAGGCGTATGAAATAGTGTGGTATAACCTTGTACCCGGTTGCAACACTTCTTTCTCAAATAATTTACATTTATTACAATGTAAGAGCAGAGTGACTACGGTGCAAAATTTGTACAGACCTGATATGCAATTTGGCCAATAAGCATCAGGCCATTTTGGGAGCTTTTTTTATGTTGTAAGTAGAGCTGATGTGCGGCAAAGTCTTCCCCTCGGGCCTCCGTTCATCTCACCCTAAGGACAGTACAAAAGGAGGGCCCGGGGTACATTCGCAACACCTTCCTCTTAAAAAGATGGCGCGAACAGAACGTGTCCAGCTCTTACGCTCACTCTCCCAGACAGCCCTCCTCCCGATCGGTCTTCGGAGCCATTTGTCTCCCTTCCGCTCCCCATCCACCAGTCGATGCTCTGCGCGGGCACATTGGCAGCGAGTGAAAATCAATCGGCTATCAGCCGTGAGCCCCCTGCATTAGTCCCGGTCCCATGCTGGCGCGCGCGAGGATGAAGGTCAGACAGTATGCCTCCTGACAAGACAGCCAGCCTTTCTGGGCGTTCGCGTCTGCATCCCCCCCAGAACTGAATTTAAGCAGACGGACATCTCTCTGGAAACCATGGTTTCTGGTAGACTCGAGTAATCACAGTGGCTGCAGCAACTTTCTCTGGGTTATCTGCAATAAATAAAGTCCACAGGAAATTACACAGCCTTTCCCTCGCTTTTTTTCCCATAGCTGATCCAAGTCAGGGAAATCGAGCTTGCGATCATTTACTGAGCACGCACTGGACATAATCTTTTGTCCAATTTGGGATTTTTACTCGGTATTGATGACCCAAGCAACTAGAGCTAAACTATTACAAATGATATTGATTGGAAAGTGTAGCCTATGCATTGAAAGCTGAGGAATTCAGGATTTAATTGCATTCAGGCAAGTAATGTCTAGGTTTACAATAGAAAATCATTAATCTACCTTACAAGATTCCTTTTATTGTTGTGTCTTTACAGTTATAATAACTGTATACGCCCTCATCCTTTAGGTATTTGCTTCTAAGACCATCTGACCTGCCATGTTCACATACCACTTGCTCTGTTAAAAAAAACATGTTGTAGGTGTGTTTGAAAAAGGCAATTCTGGTTGTGTGGCTGTAAAATGCGCTTGTGGGTTAATTTCTTATTGTGAGGGCCACAGGAAGCCTGAGAGATTCAATGTTGTCAGCATCATGGAGCAGGTCTGCACCTGTCACAAAGTAAATATTCAAAATCTGTGCAGCAGCGTGCCTGAGCTTTTCAAATATATATGCAGCAATGAAAGAAACAGCAGCTCCAGATAACCACAGCCTCCTCGACATGGGAAATCAACAAGCTGTCCGCTGTAACCTGCCTTGCGGATAAGTGATATGATTTGCATGCATGTGCTATTTAAGTGAGGTCTAATCGGAGCTGCATGCCCTGTGAATCTCGCAAGCGTGAAGGAGAGAGACAATGTCATTCATCAGGAGAGGGCGGAGGTTTAAAATATAACATTTGACAAACAAGCAGGAATCTAAAAGGCAGTGAGACACCATGCTGGGTTGAGGTGGGGGTGGGATGGGGGGGGGGTTAAGGGGAGTGCTATATTTTTGAAGTCTTGAGCATTTTTCACAGTCTGATCTGACACATGCAAAGCAAGTCTCCTGCCCAGTCGAGCCAGTCTGACAAGGCTGAAGTGTGACCCTTCAAGCCTCCGTGGCTCCGTGCTTTCGTCCCACCCTCCCTGTGGCTGAGATGGTATCAGAAAGCCACGGGGCAGGATCTCACATTAGGCTCCAGCCTCCCCTCGCAAGTCACCTGCCCCTCCAACCATGTCAGCTGCGCAGTCAGCCAACAGCATTTCCCATGTGGCCCCAGCAAGCCTTTCCCCAGCCCCACATTCCCCAGGGTGCATCTGCCGAAAATCCTGACAAACAAACAGAGTAGCCCAGGACCGCCATTACGCTACCCTTGTCTGCTCATGCAGTTTTTAATGGATTCACCTAAAGCGTCAAGACCTTTGGGCTGCTCTGTGCCATTGCTCGAGGCTGCTTCCCCAATTCACCTTTACAGCTTGTTTTAATTAGTGCACACGCACCTGGGTTCGGTCCTCATTTGTCCTTAATGCTGACTCGAAATTAAATGCAACTTTGTTATCTTCACAAGCACAGTCATAACACTCTTCCGAGTTCAACGACGAAAAAGTCTGTTTCCGCCAAAAAAAATGCTTAAGTGAAATGTTAACTAAATCCAGGGGCCAGTCTTCCAATGTGCTACAGAGCGGCATCACAAAAAAATTCATTGTCCTGCACTCTGTGGCATGCGTCCTTTCTTGGGAATCATCACTGGATGTCTGTAACATAAAGTCACTGCAAATTTTTAAATAGGTTTTCAGATTATATCCTTTTATTTCACCAGAAAGCATGAAAACAATCCCTACACTTTCTGAGCACGTGTCAGAATAATATATCAAAACAAAATACATATTAAATAATTATTCATTCACTGTACACTATACAGTACAACCACAATAACCACAGTAATGTAACAATTGTATTCCTTTCTGTGCAACCAGGCACTGAAAAAGACGCAAGGCACAGAAGAGAACATGTTCAGAACATTAGGCCACAGGTGAAGTTCACAGCGTAACAGGGAGGCTTTGATGCCCGCAAAGAGAATGTAACCTGGCAGGTGTGAGCTGGGAACACAACCCGACGTGCACGAGCTGCAAGCGTCACCTTACAGGTCTGGGAACTGATAAACTCGACGGCTCATTTACAGACACAAAAGAAATGCCCTCTACCCCAGTTCTGAGGCGCGGCGGGCTTCTGTGTTATTATTCGCGCGCCGGGCCAGCGCCTTCACCCACAGGAGCGCCCATGGTTCGGCGAGCACAAGCAGACACATTCATCAGCTTTGGCCTTCGTGCTACGAGGCTTCGCTTTTCTACACCGAAGCATTAATCCTCACGGAGTGCGGAGAGAGATTGCAGGCGAGGCCTCGCGACCTCACGTGAGGAAAAAAAAAACAAGCGCAAACAAGACTGATCAGAGGAGGCGTGAGCTAAGGAGAGCAAACGCGGCCCAGGAGGACTCGAGGGGTGATCTGCGGGTTCATCATAAATTCAAAAGCAATAAAAAAAAAAGAAAAGAAATAATGTCCAAAACACACTGTCAGCTATCGCATTTGTTCCAACACAGACCTCAAAGGAGCTCCTGTGGCAGATGATCAGAGGAGATGCGTTGGCTATCTGCTCTGTGGCATACACACTGTCAACCTGCAGAAACGCAGACGGCAGGCTGGTCCATTCCAGCGATGTGGCTCTTACTGGTGTATTCTGCTCTTGCAGTGAACCCGCCCCGCCTCCCCAGCCTATAAAAATTGGACGAAATGACCGACGGACGCTCCGTCTAATCCTCAAAGCCTGTCAGGGCTCAGCTGGTCCTCCAGCCACTCATCTGGGGCCACAGCCTGACAGCAAACCAGCGGGGACCCCTGCGTGGCACTCCTTGCAGGGTTTTTCCGCTGCTGACATTTGGACATGGCAGGCTGCTGCCCTGCTCGCTGCACCTTGGCTCAGCTGTCGGTTAGGTGAGCCCGGCTGTCTGAGCCCACCCCCTCCAGCCTTGCCCCGGGCGGAAATACCGCGCGGAATGGCAGAATACTCAGGCCTCTCTGGTAGGGGTCGACCAACATGGTTTTTTCAAGGCCGATACGATAATGATCATCTGTGACAAAAAGAGAACGATAACCAATATTTCAGGCT
The DNA here is from genome assembly GCF_013368585.1 of Megalops cyprinoides. Classification (NCBI taxonomy): domain Eukaryota; kingdom Metazoa; phylum Chordata; class Actinopteri; order Elopiformes; family Megalopidae; genus Megalops; species Megalops cyprinoides. The sequence goes on along the minus strand of NC_050585.1, from coordinate 11,838,942 downwards.
GATATTTGAATGCTTTTAACATGTTTTTTTTTCAGTGTTAAAAGAAATAGGCTGTGACAACATGGACTTAATTACAAACCCTCTTTACTTAGTCATACGCTTTCAGGCATAAAGTTAAATAAATAAAAATCAAATGAAAATTCCTTCTCAAAGATAAAAATAAACTAAAAATTGCAATAACTAAAATGACCACATTTGGTTATCTGTGAGGGTCACATCTGAGCTGCAGCGTGTGCGCGAGGGTGTGCACGTTCAAGTGAGACGGTGTACGAGAGAGAGACATGGCCTACTAAAAATATTGACGTTGTGGGTAAATTTCTTATTTATATAAATCTTATTTTGGCTACGCGACAGATGCCTATCACTATTTCAAAAGCATTCAATTATCGGACGAACGATGGCAATTATTGCGTAAGAAATAAAGCGAATTGATACATCATTTAGGCTGCATTTTCATCATAAAGTATGAAATATCAAACCTTAAAACTAGCCTGTGCGTCCAACGCTTTTTCCTGAAGCTGCGGGGAGATTCTAGGAGCCCGTTTGCTCATTTATGTGAAAAACGGACAGCTCCTACAAAAGTAGGGTACTGTGTGGAAGGACTGTGATAAAATTAGCAAAAATACTGTGAAGTGCAAACTGTGTGCTGCAAATTTTTATTTTAATAACTCGACTTCCATGATGATGATGAGGCCAAATGAAGAAACATCAAAGCGGCAAACGGGTATTTTCAGCTTTGCCGCAACATTCCGACATACAGCGCAACCGCAAGCGAGCTTTAGTTTAATGTCGTGAACGGTTGCTTAAATGACAACTGTCATTCAGAAGGGCTGTGCTTTAGGGTAAATTTCTTTGACTGTTTCCTTTGAAAGAATAAATATACATTACTATTTATTAAATGTGCAGTGTCAAACTGTTGCAACTTATAGCATAAGTGCACCAATTAGTCCTTATTACAAGTCCTTATTTCTTTTATATTCCAAGCTTGTTTTTTAGCTTAAGTGTAGACTACTTATAGCCTACTGATTCAAAGAAGTCCAATAAGCCCAGTGCAATTTGGTTAACACAGTTTGAGCAAAACATTTGATTTTCAAGGTCAGATAATGTTGTCTGTCTCGGCCAATGAGGGAATTTTGTGGAAAGAATGTTAGCCATACCAATAGCATTTTTTTCTGACAGAGGAGATGCGTCGAGGCAGTACACACTTTGCTTTCAAAAGTTTTTTTTTTCTTTATCAGGAATTTAGATAAAAGTATACCGATGACCGATAATCAAAAATTTGCAAATATCGGCCCCGATTATCTAACGACCAGATAATCGGTCAACCCCTACTCTCTGGCTCACCCGCCGCGACCGCTCGCTGCAAAGTCCACCCCCCGAATACAGATGGCATCGGGAGTGGCACAATCAAGAAAATGACAGCTTCCTTGGTAGGCTACGTAATCCCTCCGAGGGTGTGAGGAGAGCCACGAGGAACCTCAGCCTGTCTACGGTCTACAGCCAATTCCTCTCCTGATCCGTAAACCTGAAACATATCCAAGCTGATGCCGCTGTCCCGTCAACCTCTAATCTCGTATTGAGCTGTAAACCTGGTCTTAGCAGGAGTGTCATGGAAATGTGCCGCCTGGATCTGGAATATGCGCTGACAGCTACCGAGAGCGGGAGACCACCCTGGCGATGCTGTCACCTGCAGCACAGGATCCACTGTCCCTTTGTATTAGTTTACCGCCGCGGAAAAAAAAAAAAAAACCAGCCCTCCTTGATGGATAACCACACAGTCAATCAGAAAACATTATGACACTACAGGCTTCCTATCTGACAGCTGATGAAAAGCAGTCCCGTTGATATGCTCAAAGCAGACGGGGCGGGGGGGGGGGGGGGGGGTCCCTTCTTTCAGACATACATCGGAATGTCACTCATCGGCGACGGAACGCGCTCTGGTTACAATCCCGGCTCTGGTGTTTTCATTCAACGTTCAAATCCAGCAGACGTTCCTCACTGCCGAGCAGCTGTGAGTGGCTCCCAGGAACACAGCAGCCGCACTGGCAAGAGGAGGAGATGAGGGGATGGATTCTGCATCATCGACTGAAGGGCCTTCTGAGCCCCAGACCCACATCTTGCCCTTTTTATCACTCACTCACTGCAGTGAGGAGTCTCCCATCGTGACCAGCCAAAGGCCTCTAGGTGTAACCATTGTACTCTCCCATTAACCACCATATTCCACCTAGAACTGCTGATTACATCCTGAGGTCCTTTGGGGCAAAACTTTCCCATCGCCTACATGTACATTTCAATCATGTCTCCAATAGCTCTGTCTGAGTCTAAATCATCTGGCACAGTAAAATGATCTGTAGGATGGAACTGCATAGAACAATGTATCCACAAAGAGTGATGACAATAGTCTAAAATGCATTTTCTGCTTGTTTATAGGGTTTTGTTTAGGTTTCAGCTGACCAGATCTTGCCCACTTCTTTTCAATATCATCTCCTCCTGCACAGTCTGTTGGCATTATGTAAATAGCCAGAGAAAAGCCTCTGGGCTCACAAAGTCATGCAGAATTACTTACCGTTTGACTAACGCAGGAAGGCCGAGGGAGGCTGCTCCTCATTTTTCTGATTAGGGAGGATATTCGTGCACACGGAACACTCACGCGAACACATGCACATACAGAAGGAGGCGTCGGGGCTGAGGCGATTGGTCAGACAGAGATAAGCCGCTCTCACACCTGCACACACGAGTGCGCAAATACCGCCTCCGGGATTTCCTCGCACCTAATGGCTGTGAAGAGCCGCGCATCCGAGCAGCCCGTACACGCGCGCGCGGCTGTCCTGTCGGGGCAGAGCGGCGGATTTAACGGCCCGGGTGACTGACAGGCGCCGCGCAGAGCTTCCTATTATTTCTCCGGAGCGGCTCTGAAGACAAGATCTGGTTCAGTAATAATAATAATAAAAAAGGGGAGCGAGGAGAGGGAGACTGAGGCGGCGTACTCAATCAGCGCGCTATCTCACATCACCTACCGCGCCCGCTCCTCCGCTTTACAAGCGGGCGGCCGTTCACGGCTGCCTCATTTGGGTCACCGCGTTAACATATTTTCGCGGAAGACAATTTAACAAGGCCAAAACTTTGTAAACAAGAGCTGTGCAAGAAAAAAAAACACAGCATTAGGAGGAAAAAAAAAAAAAAACGAAAGCTGAGTGGAATCTCAGCCGCGATTCCTGAGAGATAAGAGCAGCCGGAGATTAAGTGAATAAGAGATGCGAGTCCCTGGAAGCTCTGCTGCTCTTTTGATGGTACAGCAATCTCTATATGTACATGAGAAGAAGGTTTAAGGAACTGACGATGCATTAGAAAAAGCACAGGCATGTGTTTGGTGGGAGACAGTGTACTCCTTTGGAACTATTAAAACCCCTTGTGAGCGGATCGAAATAAACCACTCGCGCTCGATCAGGGAACACTGTTTATCTGTTGAGCAGATATTTTGACTGAATGTAATTTGTGCCTTTCTGCTCATGCTGCATCAGCTTACTGTCTTTGATTCTACCTACTGTCTTTGAAATATACTGAGATATATGTAGGGTCAGCCCAACACCATGGACTGAAGCAGGTGACACAAGCATTTATCAAGATCAAAATGGCCAATTGGAAGAGATTTGAGAATGAGGAATTCTGGGACATTGAACTACATGAGGTTGTGGTCATTTATCCTCTGACTAGACATTTACTACCAAGCGCAATGACCGCTGGTCACCAAGGCAACCAGTTATGGTCCGTGTCAAACTTTTCAGGGAAAAAAATCAATTATAACCTGATTTTATTCAGAATTTATAAAGAACTCAACCTGGGAATATAGTATCATATTATTGTCTTCTGTGCTGTAGTGCTGCAGCTTGAAAATGTGGTGCCAACCTGTATTCAGTGCATGTAATCAAAAGCGAGTGTGGAGTTTCAGCTGTCATGAAGTAAAAGTGAAACAGGAGCCAAACAGAGGTAAAAATGCCTCATTAGAAAGACTGAATTTTAATCACATATTGTAGCAAATATACGTTAATAAAAACACCAAACAAACAAAAAAAAATGAGAAACACCTGTTCACAAAGCAGCTTCATTACCGCCTTTTTATGCATTGTAACAGGAAATCTCACAATTTGCCTGAGCATGAATTAACCGAACGAGGTAACCGTCTGCAACTCGACTGCGGGAAGAGGATGTCTTTCTATGCGCTAGTCCATCACTCATGCGTTTTCACGGCTCACCTAAATGAGGCAACATCAGCAGACTGCTGAAATGAAAGAAAAATCCCCACCGGCAGCCCATCACAGCTTAAACTTATGTCCTCCTAGTACAGAGGTCCAAATGGAAATTGCTCACCCATTCGCTGAAATCCAAAGAAATCTCATGAAGAAATCCAATTGCCGGCACCTTAAAATGGAGGGCAGCAGTTCGTTGCCACATTTGAAGGGCTTTTCATAAGAAGGGGAATGAGAAGAGACAAGAAACCTTCGAAAGGCAGTTAAGGAATTCTTTCCTGTCACTAACTGTTTGGAGAATGATGCTTGGAACTTTTCTGCTTGGTAGTGAACACCCTTTGACCTTGGTTTCTGCACTTTTGGCTTTGTGTGGCTGGAGTCAGCTGTAACATTAGATTCCAAAACAAGAAACAGACACATGTTCTGAAGAGTAATCCACTGAAACCTATTAAAGAAGTCTTTCTGTATATATTAATACCCTATACTCAAAGACTTCAAAGCCTGGTTTTTTTACGCAATCCTCTTTCAGAATTATTTAACAAGTATCTCTCCGAAGAGGGACAAGCAGACCACGGGGGCTGCTATGGCTATGCATGAAAAGCGGTGGCACTGTCCTGGTGTCCCTTTACCAGTATACAGCACAACAAACAAACCAAGTCTATGGGTCCACGGTGAATGACAAGGACTAAACACAGGCCATGAATAATACATCAGAGCCGCGCAGTGGTTAGGTTTGCCTTCTGCTGCTTCCTACTGTTCTTACTTGCTTCTTTTAATACAGAATTAGGGACTGCGCTTTGACACCGCACGCTGACGTCTCTCTCCGGTCAACGGGCCATGACAATGGTGAATTTGTGCATGTGGACAAAAACCTATGAAAACGCAGAAATTAGAAGTACTGAATTTGAAAATGCATACTACATGCACAAATATTCAAATTGTTAGGCCATTTATTAGAAGGTGGAGACAGTTAATGGCAACTACCTCCTCTCTCACCCTCACGGCCACTTGGTTAAATTAACTAGCGCAGAAAACAGATCCAAAATGCAGTCTTTGGAATATAATGGAACAATGGAATATAATGTTAGCTTGCTGAATAATGTGTCTGTTTTTTAATTCTCTCTGACCCACAATGACAAATGACCTCTGAGGCACTTACTCATATTAATTCTTATTTATTTTTTATGATATATATATATATATATATATATGATGAATACAGTGCAGATGAACTCTCTTATTCAGGAGGAGAGGTGATGTCTGTCTTTTCTTATTGGATTTCTGTAACAGTGACCTTTGAAGTCAATTTCGCCTGCGGTATTTGCAAACTAAATGTTCACCATTTATACAAGAGTAGAAGTACTTAACAAGTACTTCTTCAGAGGGAAGGGTCTTTTCTGTGGGCAAAGTGATCGGTTTCCCACCCTAAATCAATTCAGTCCAGACAGAAAATAAAAATAAAATGTTGTCAGTTCAATTTCACCCGGCACGCTGCCGTTTTCCTCCCCCAGCCTGTCCTGGTGAATACCAATTGGCCGCGTCACGAGGAGCGCTGGCGGAGGTTTAGCGTGGCAGATGGGGTCGCTCAGTTTCAGGTTAGCACTTTCTGTTCCCTGTCCGCTTTGCATGCACCGCAGAAAAGCCGCTTTGCAAAGAAAAACAAACCCTGACTGTTAAAAAAATGTACCGCCCAGATCACCCAGCAGGAACCCAGATGGCGGTTTCAACGGCATGGGATGCCAATGGAGAGAGCAGCGGGCTGCAGCTATGCCCGCTGTTTGGCCCTTCGGACATTTTGTTATTAATTTATTTTCCAAATGAGAGTACAGCATGTGATGTTTGTGGCTACCACTGGAATGAATTTCCCTGTGGTCTAATGTGATCATTTTCCAGTAAGTTTTAAAAGGAAACCCCATTACTGAAACAATGATGGTGATTACTATGGAATTGCATATTCACATAAACACAGACTGAGCAGCACCCCTCTAAGATCCAATGACCTCTTCTTGCTCTGTGTAGTCAAGGAACTAGGCTGCTAATCCAAAGACTGCAGGTTCGATTTCTCAGTTGGAGCACTGCTGTTGTTCCCTGTAGGTCCTTCAAATGAAATGCCTCAGTATTTTAGTAATATATTCAGCTATGTGAGCTACGCAAGTCACTACCTGCTAAGCAAAAGAAATAATGCAATGTGATCAGATCAATTTGTATTGTTGGTGAAGACACGTAACTACCAGGTAACTGAAATTAAAGTTATGTTGGTATGAAATTAAACGTTTGCGCTGGTGTTCACCGGCAGACACTGGTACAACCCATGGATTTCAAACTGCGATTTCTGCGTTACTGCAGAGAAGGGCCATTGTGGTACTGGCCCGCGAGTCTTCTGCGCTAACCACAGCTGACCTAAGGACCTCTACAAAATGAGCTGACGGGTTAGCCGAATTGTCTCGGACAGCAGTAAGTATATGACACTTGCCAAAAACCTATCAAATTAGAGTTTCTGTCTCGAACGTGTTTCATTTCAAAGGAGAGGGAGACATATGTAAGGGATTTCGGATAGGAACCAGAGAGATGAGCAACACTTACTGTGGCAATAAAAGGATCGCCAGCCATGTGCAGCATGATAGATATCAACTTCGCAAACTTTGCTTCATCTTTCCAATTCAAGTCATTGTACTGCGGGTCAGTGTCAACAGATAGTCCCTCTCAAGACCAATCACAAAACGAGAGCACCAAACTGACAGTCACACATGTGAGATAACAGTCACATCACAATGACCCTGGGGAGTAATCACTTGAGATTCATTTCTTTGGCTGGTCTAGTCACTTTCATTGACTGATTTTTATCCTTCCAAGGAGCATGAAATATATATGCTCACATTTCAGAGCTTAACATGCTCACGGGTTAGTAAAAAAAAACCCTACACAATAACACCAGCTAATTAACCTTTCTTCTAACATGGAGGCAAAAAAAAAAAAAAAAACGCCTTGTTTCTTTGAGTTGGGTTGAGTGTCCAATTTGACAACCCGCTATAAGAATGTAGTGAGCTCACAGCGGTGAGGAAGACAGGGTGGTAAAAAAAAAAAAAGTAAAGCCTGCAGACTAACAGCACAAAGGGCCCCTGCTTTCTCATTTTGGATCAGACTCCACGCTCAGCCAAGTGGAACAAACCGGTTAGATTAGGGGCCATTCTCTCTGAGTCTGGGGGGGACGCGTCTGATACGATGGGCAGTAAGAGCACCTCCAGACCTTTTAGGGAGAGCGGGAGAGAGAGAGCGAATACTTGCACACGGGGGCTTTTTTCCCCACCAAATTGTGCTGTGGAGAAGGGACTTGGTTCGGAAATTCCCTCGCGACTCAAAGAGAGCAAGAACGAGGGGCAAGGCTGAGCGTGGAAACAAAAGCCCGCACGGAACAACTCCTGAGTGAGTACGCAGTCTGAAAAGAACTCGCATATCAGGAAAATCGCAATGAAAACTTCAGAGCAGAGACATCTGTTCTGCACGGGCGCTTTACTTTACTTGCCTTGTAATGAGGGGAAACTTGCTTTTCAAGGGAGGCAGAGAACAAAGCCCCAATAAATAATGGCTAAAACGAAAGGAGAAACTGCTTCACTCTGCTGTTTTTTAAAAGTCCACCAGAGTCATTAAGCAGTCTCATAATCACTGTTATGAATAACACAACAAATTATCATGCCTCTTTGAAATACAGACCAGTGAATGCAGGGAAATTACCACAAGTAAGCTATAACCATGGACTGAATATTAATATTTCATCAAGCATATAGCAAATGTCTGAGTATGCATATCACCGCACTGCATTTCTGTTGTACTTTGGTTGCAGATGCAATTACCTTTCTGTTACATTTTATTTTATACCTTATTTTTTATAAAGTTTTATTTACACCTTACATATTTTGGGCTCATTCTTGTTACTCTTAAACTCTACATCATGAAGATTTTAGTACCAGAAATATCAGAATTCTGTTATTACTATGCATGTATATACACAGTGTAAAAGTCAACTGGCCCTGGGATATGAAACGAGGCCTGCTCTAATTACCATAAGCTTTGATTAATTACCTGCATATTTTCTAACATTTCTGCACACACACTCCCCGAGAGAGCACTCCGAAAACAAAGGGAGACAGGTTTAAATGTTCCATTTGCAAGTCTTTGCCGAAAAGCCTCAGTGCTTCTCCAAGGCAACCCTGACACTCCGTCTGAAATGAGTGCCTGCTAATGACAAGCCTGTGAGTTGTGTGGAGTCCCAGAAGACCTGGACTACATTCCTCCATCACTGAGGGAGAGAGGAGCGCAGAGGCCCGAGTCTTTCGATCCGCCGAGGAGGAGGACAGGATAAAGCTTGTTTGCAAAGGCTTCCTTGACTTCATTATGCGGTCACATCTGGGTTTGCTCTGACTGTACCAGCAGCTGTTTGGAGATGTTATAAACAGAGTTTTGTCTTTAGACATGAACATGCATAGAAACAGGCTCTGAGAACCCAGGTTTAATCTGAAAGGTGCTTTTCAAGCTATTTTGTACTAGAAAGCGATACCTCCATCCCCTGTTGTCTTTACATGTCACCCATTTTCCATGACTGAAACGCGCTAAGCCATTTCCGTGCGTCACCTGCTCGGCAGCACCACAGGAGCGGGTTCACAGCTGTGCCACTGCGGTATCCGAGTACGCCGTCCTTGTCACGCAGACGGAAGACGGTGGGTGAAAGACCCCCCAGAAGGGCGCTCTGTGATTGCGCGTCGCGGCAACCAGAAGACTGTCCTTCAACCGGAGCGGCGGCACTGACGGGAATTCCGTATTCCGCCCGAGACGCCTTCCCCGACGGCCTCTGACAACAGTGACTGCAGCACCAAAGAGGGGAGAGCAGATCGCCCGTGAGCAGAGACTCAACGGAGAGCCCCCCCCCCCCCCCCTCACCCCCCCACCCCTGACACCTCTCACACGCCGCCCTTTCTTCCCCCCAAACAATCTGTCAACATGCCTCCGCAAATTATTTTAACAAGAAGGACGGGACCCTTTGCACGCCGCGAACGCCTCGCACCTCGGCCCATTAGTATTCCGCACGCTTCAGGACCCGGAGCCTCCGGAGTGAAGGCGCTGACAGATGGACAGAAGGAGGATATTTAGCGAGATTACCGTTCGCTCTGGGACGCGGCTCTTGTTACTGTCCACACGCATCGGCCACCGCTGACTGGTGACACCCTGAATGGGGACAGTGCTACCTATCAGCGGTGGCCCGAGTTAAAGGGCTCTACGAAGCAAAACCCAGGGATAGTGCTTGGTCGGACGTACATTAGACTTGTAAGGGCCACTGTCATGGTGCCCACTTGGTACACTCGTTTAAACACCTTCCCTGAAGTATAAGTTCAAATTTAAATGTTATCATAATGACAACTGTTATTTGATAAATGCCGAATATATATTTTTAGAGAGATGGCTCAGGTTCCCATTTATCATATTACTGAATTCAAACTCTGATGGAAAAATAAAGACAGGGAGCAAGATAAACTGCAATCTGAGATAAAGCTGAGACTGACTATTTCCCCCCTTCCAATTTCAAGAATTGGGTGTCTGTACATACTGTAGCAAACCTAAAAATAAATGCCATCAGATAACGCAGTCGGTTTTTATCAACATGTGGTCCAAGAATATCTCCGGACCCAAAAATGCAAGGGAACATGTCCTGCCGGAAAGCTTCTCTATAATCTCCTGAATGATTTCCAAAATAAATGTATTACAAACGATTAGACAGTAACCCAGTGGAACCCATTTACAATCAGCCCATTAATCTTTTGTTAACATCAGGCAGAGTGTGCTTCAGACGTGCACTCCAGGCTAAGTGAGATGAGTTTAAGATGGAAAATGGCTGAGTGTCCCACACACAGAGTAACAGAGAAAGCAGTTAAATATGCAGTTGCAGAAAAAAGATTGGGGGTCAGCAGTGCAGTGAGAATGCTTCATACATATTTTGTTTTCCAATGCCGGTTTTGGATACTGTAGGACTGAGATATGAGACTACAGATATGAAAATAATTAACTGTGTGAAAAGACAAGATTTCAGATGAGTTTTTTTTAATAATTTGAATACACAGAACAATTCTGGTGACTGTCAATAGTCACCAGGGCTTACTGTACATTGTACCTTGGCATCTGACAAATAAAAAACTTGGACTTTGACTTTGACTAGGCCACCTCTGTGAACAATCTGAGTCAACAGATATTACACATAATAAAATAGAAACGCTGCGTTTGATATTACGAACAACGGTTCCTTTTACAGCGAGTGCAATTTTCAGAATGCGATTGGTAGAGGTAGGCAATTGCATTTTAGCACTACAGTGTGCAATTTGGCAACCAACAGGTGATGGAGTTTGTGAATTGAAATGCGATCCCAGGCATAGAGCTGCTTGCGATGTAACTCGCTCGGAACAGATGCTACAGCATCTTTCAAAATATCAACACTGTTACGGAAAGTTCATGTCCATCTTTTCCTCTAACAAGGATGTCGGTGGATAGATTGTTAAACAGATCTAGGAGAGAGAGAGAGAGAGAGAGAGAGATAGAGAAGAGAAAGGGAGACACCAAAAGAGAGATCAAGCGATAGACAAGTATGATTCTTTGACAGCTTATTTTTTGTCCGTGTCCTCTTTGACCCTGGCCGCTCTAATGTAGAAAACAGGCTCTGCTGTGCTCGTATTTATCTGTCCGCTGAAGATGGAGGATGTACAAATGCGCGCGCTCGGCTCTGAAGGAAAGCCCGTTTGACAGGTTATAGCTGACAGGAAGGCACACCATCTGTCATGTGCTCCTTTTATACGTGATTTCACTGCAGTTACCATGGTTGTGGGGAAATAGTGTTTTATTAGCCTGCCGTGGATAGAGAGGACCGCTCCTCTCCGATCTTTAGCAGTGCCTCAGATCTGCGCCCCGCTACCTATAAACCCCTTCCGTTGCCAGATGGAACGATTTAGACAAAACCGAGGTAAGAACACGCAGACAACTTGCTATTATTCTGTGTGACTCCTGCACTCCTCCAACTCCTGGCTGCCAGGCGATAAGATGTAGCCAACGAGAAACGGCGCTCAGAGAGATACGGCCACAAACATAAGGTGCCCGCTGTGCCAACTCTACGATGGTACCATTCGCGAGCAATGGCCGCTGCAGTGTCTGAAAGCCGCTGTCTGCTGGTGTGGCCATCTACAGCGGAACACAACCAAAAAAAATGTAGTGTGATATGTTGTGGATTTCCAGCTCCCTTTTTCATTTTGTGAATACAAGTGTTATTTTCACCCTTAGATTAGCTGTGAAAATAACTTTGAATGCTGAGAATAGAGAGGATAACAGGGACTGGGGATATTGAATTAGATCCTTACAGGCTGTAAGAATCTTCCGCAGAGTTGGATGAGATTAGGGAGTTATTTTGAAATGCGGCTGGTCGTGCAATCCTCCAACTCCACGAGGAAGCAGAAACGGCACAAGCAGGAAAGGAAATAATCTCTATTTGGCACCAGCGAAATCTTTTCACAACAGAATCTGTCTAGAAACACTGACACAGAAAAGAAATCCATGCAAATAGAAGCAGAAACAGTAAAAAGCAGACTCAGGAATTACAAATAACCAAACTGGTGGCCCCAAATTTATACACATCAACGGCACACATACTTAAAGGTGAGAAGCCTTTCTCGTCTTCCATCTTCCGAAAACAACTTCCTCTCCTTAGCTGATTGCTAATCAATACACCAAAAAAGCAGTCTGATGCCTAATAGTCCACACAATAAAAGACAAAGCCACTTCTACTTTAACATCAATACAACAAATTGCAGATGAGGAAGTGGTATTGCTTGCATTTCACTAGTGTCAGGGTGTGAGAGGTTATTAAAGGCAGTGGATTTTTTTTTCATGACCCCCCCAGTCCTCCGTCAGTCAGTCATCCAAGCCTCTCGCTCCTGTGCTTGTCAGCGGACGCGCCGTAAGCGGAGGAGGAGAGATGTGAGCAGAGTAGCGGATTGAGAACCGGAGCCCCGCGGCGATATCAGAGAGCGCCTGCTAGTCACAGGAAGGAGGGGACGCTGTGTTTCTTACCCCCTTGATTTTTTTTGTTGTTGTTTTTTTCCCCGCTGAGCGCTGCTGGGTCGGTGACAATGACAAGCCCACGACCAGCTGCCTCGGTCAGGCTGTGCATTGGGCCTTCCCCCCAGATTGCACTGCAGTCCACCCTGACTCTGCCGCAGAACCAGACAGACTGCCTCACAGAGACTTGGACCTCCAACGGCTTCCTGCATCATACAGCATGCAGACAGGCTAGATTTCCTGGATTTAATGGCTTTAATTGCATTTAACCATTAACAGTGCTGATCACCGGCAATTTCCAGTTAAATATATATAAATATATACAGCTATATATATACATTGTGTGGCTAGGGAAAACTCTAGATATTACAAACTCAAAATATCTAAACCAAGGAAGAAAAAAGACAAAGGGGTGTGTAGTGTTTTGTGAAAGAGTTTTTGAAACCGTACACTCACTCAATAAATTGAGCTCCACATTAATTGACTGAGCACTGCTGTCTTTTCAACACTCACGCTTTCATTCAAGCAGTGCCAGAGACAGCAAGACCCTAAGGAACGTTCTGCACACTTCTAGCTTAGCACTGCGCTGCTGAAAAGTAGATTTCTAGCAGCATTCAGTTCATAAACAACTGCCTTGGGATGCTTGGATTTATAATATCTCATCATTTATCTGCCTTCAGAGAGCCAAGGTATCTTCCAAAAAAAAAATTAAACTGGCACAGATCACAGTGGAAAGGAAGCGTCACTTGATATTGATCAAAAACAACCAAAGTACCCCTGAAAGGAAAAAGCAGAGTTCACATTATATTACTGTCATTTAACAGATGCTCTTATCCAGAGTGACTTACATGCTGTGGGTTACTGTTTTATCCACTTGTACAGCTGGATATTTACTAAGGCAACTGCAGGTTAGGTATCTTTTTCAAGGGTACAACAGCAGTGCCCTAGCAAATCAAATTAAAGTTACAAGCCAGTTACAAGACCCACCCCTTACCGCCCTGCCATACCGCTGTCCCTCCGTACAGTCTAGCCACACAAAGGCGAATGTTACATCCAGATAGCACAATCCCCGCGACAACAACGCAGTCCCTGAGCTTGGCAGCCTGTTCAAGGCTGTGTTGTGCAATGCTGCACTGTTCTGTGGGTTCATATCCAGACATATACCCCTCAGCCCCCTCCCCACGGGACATGAAATAATAATGTCCGTCTACATTTTTACTGCGCAGCGCCATGTGGAGCACCCGCTAAATTACATTATTAATCTGCCTGCCAGACGCATCTATCCAGGGCAACTTGCATAGTCTTGCACAGCTTGAGCGCTTCACGTTATCTATCGGCATAGCTGGATATTTACGTAAGCGATTTGGCTTTAAATTCCTCATGTCAAACCTGAGATGCGATCCCAAAATCCTCTGGTCGCAAGCCCGGGTCCCTCACCAGGATTCCACACTGCGTTGTCTGTGCTCTGGCCCTGTCCTTCAGCTTGTGTTCATGCGGCTCTACGGCGCTGGTAATTAGGGACGTCGTGTTTCAGAAAGTCCTCTCAGCGTTTTCTCTTTATTTACACCTCCCTTCGCCATCACGCTCTCTCTCGCTGACGTGACGAACGCAGATGCTCCTGGTACACGGTCTCCTGCAGACCCCGGTGGACCTGATCCAGCTGGACAAAAAAGCGGCCACAGAATTACAAAATGTACTAACGGCTGGAGGTGAAGGACATATGAATTCTACCACTGTGAAATTTATCATACCCATATGATCAGAATTATGAGCAAACCAGTATAACCTACGGCAAAATCCAATGAGACAGAACAAGGTTTACCCTTCCTCTTTATTGACTTTAGCCCGTTCGTTTACTTAGGTCACTAAGCTCACAGTAAGACCAAGCAGAATGGGAAGGGTGAAATTCTCATTACGAAGTCTCACCACACTTAATTAAACCTGTAGTTTTTTATGAATCAGTCTACTCCTATTCACAACGCCCTGATTTATTTATGGAGCACTTTGGATGAGAGCGAAAGATTATGGGTCTACGCAGCAGGACACCAGCCCCTCTATAGCAGCAGCCAGGCTTTAATTAAGCTTGCCACTTGATGGGTTTTCAGGTACCTGAGTATTTGCCTAATGCCTGGCCTGTATGGGGTGCTCATTTAGGATTTCGACCATGCTGCTAATGCAGAAAATCTTTTGTGACACAAATCAAAATTAGGGGCACAGGCCTTAACTGATTGCAAGTGTGCACATTTTCTCGATGGTTCTCAGGCGGAGGAAGCGCTGAGTACGGTTTCAACAGTGTGGGGCAAATCTGAAGCTCCTTCTCTGTCTCTGGTGACTTCTCGTCTGTACGGATGAAAATCGATGAGGGGCCAATAAATATTAAAATGGACCTAGGGCTGTCCTTGGAAAAATGATGTTTAGTTTACCTTGCATTCATCATTTAACATGTAGAGGGAACTGCAGCCCGAAATAATATTTTCAGTTAATATTACATTTTATGAAAAAAAGGAGGTGAAACAGAGAGCGGTCAAACATACCCAGCTCGAGCGGCTCAGTCAAGAAGGCATTTGTCTTCAGTGCAGGCTGAGCCCTACAGCCAGGGGTTCCAAACCAGACATGTCACCTGCTGACAATGACTGAGAATACACAGCAGCAGAACAAATTGGCTTCGTTCCGCCGGGGATGGGGGAGGGTAGGTTTGCCAGAGTCCCCTTCATTACACCACACTCTCTGCACTCTGCGACTGGTCGGACACCGAGGAGTTTCTCGGATTTAGCAACTGGAGTAGCACCTATCCTCCAATTAGCAACCACTTCACTGCAGTGCACTGTGGGACTTGCAGAGTGAAAAATAGCTTGTGACTGACTGTGACGGTGTATCGGAGGATTGTGCCTGTCTCGCTTCAGCATTCCTGCATGACTGTGAGGGTCACTGCGATGTGCAAGTAGCCATCCCTAAAAAGAGTTGCATAAAAAGGGAAAAAAAATGTACCAAGCACAGCACAAGCCAATGAACCTCATAAAGCAAGTTCATAAACACTTGTGGGGTCCAACCATGTACTTTCCCTGGGTTTTACTTTGGAATAAAACAACCCCATTCTCCCATTGAGATGGCATCCCACAGCCTCACTTCACTTCCTGAGCTCCTGCCTTTGGTTGCTCAGAACAGAGGTCATCTTTCAAGGACACCGACGCTTTTCCTCAGAGCGAGCTCAGGAGTGCGGGAATCTCACAGGGCTGTAATCTTCAGTTCACACAAGGGTGAATGCCTTTCTCCCGCGCGGCAGACCTCTGAGAGTTTACACAAAGCTGGACCTTGGCAATACTGCGCACACTCCCTTAGCTGCACAAAGGCTCCATTGAGACAAGGGCGGCTAACGAGTCCTTGCTGTGTGGCTGATTGTCATAAACAGAGGCGCAATCAAGGGGGATTCAGGCATCTCTCACCCCCGCTAAAGCGCCCAACCCCCCCCGCCCCCCAACCACCGGCCTATCCACCAGCAAACCCACATGGCTCCCCAAGGCTGCTGCGCAACCGAGCGATCTGGGGGATTATTTTCCTCTGCCGCAATCATCGGGGTTTATTTCCTCTTATCCTATTTGTCTTCCTCGGACCTGGAACACTGCACATGCAGGCCTCTTCTGGGGCGTTCTGCAACCCCCCCCCCCCCCCCCCACATCCTCACCTTGTCTTTTCCTCCCACTCTTATTGAAGCATTTCATCATCGGCCCCAGCAGGGCCGAATCCCTCCCGCGCCGATGGCAGCCCGAGCGAGCGCGAACGTGGAGCCGCGATGTCTGGCGGAAAGTGCGAACAGAACACGCGAGGGGGCGTCCCGCGATATCACAACGCGCGAGCAGGAGCGCTCAAGGTGCCCCCGTTGTAGGCGATCAAGATGTCAGCGCGTGACGGGGCACTCCTGGCCGTCAGCGGGAGGGCTGGGGGGGGGGACAGCAACCCCCACTACACAGGCGCATGGCGGCGTGAGGACACGTTCATTGCAACCCTCCCCCCACAGACAAATGGGTGTTGTGCAGGCAAATATGGCTTCAGTGATACTCACACTTCCAGGTGACATTTCACTGCAATGACAAAGAGCTGACTTCTAACACACAGCGGCCACCTATCTAAGCCAACCCATCTCTGAAGGTTGAAAAAGGACAGGTCCGTGACCGGGACTCCCTGTGGGGTATCGTATGTCGCCTCCAAGGTTAGACAGAAAACCCTGGAGATACCGGGGGTGACGCCAAATACTATAAGTGTCTTGTCAGAGGCGGGGAAATGATAAGAAAGTCAATACTGGGTCGCCGCAACAACCAGCTCTGCTGGAATATGTGCCGGGGTCCATTTCATTGCGCAGGAGGAACTGAGGTAACCTCACCCCTACTGCAATGGAGGCTGGGAGAAAAAAAGGGCCACACTGCATAAACAGAGGGCAAACTGAAGGAATTTGTTCAATCCTGCAATTACCAAGAAAATACCTCATGCTTACAATTGGCTGAAACAACGTCTGCTGTACATAGGGAACTGGGGTTGAGTGCCTTGCTCTCCTCTCTGGGTACCATGGTTGTGCCTCTGATGAGTCTAACGCTTCAACCATTTCATTACCCCTCGGCCCAAAATCCACCTCTCTGGATCTGAACCGCAGAAGAACAGACTCAAGAGGGAGTATGTGTGGTTAATCAAAGCAAACGGCGCTGCCCGAAACCTGCCTCTGATTTCGCGATCACGTTAATGGGCAGTCTTCGAAAGTCAGAAATCCCTCCGGGACTCACAGGGAGGACAGTCGGCAGCTCATCGCCAGAAGCCTTCACGCTGGGTTTTCTGTGTGTCCGTCTCTGTCCGGCCATCTGTTCCCGCTTCATTCGGCGGCCAAAGTCCCTGGTGAATTTTTGCTCACGGTTTTCCAGCTCATTTATAGATTGCACTGCTCAGCACTTAACGCCCCCCCAACCCTTTCCCCCACAACACCATTGTTCTAAGATGCACACCACTGGCACCAAGGTCTTACGCTCCTTCCCATACCCATGGTTATTTCTATTCAAGCTGCCCTAGAACATTTATCAGTACCATATACCATATACCTATATCATACTGTACTATACAGGGTATAAAACAGGCACTGTCTAAACCTAATGTAATCCAGTCTTATACCATATACCCCTATCATACTGTACTATACAGGGTCTAAAACAGGCACTGTCTAAACCTAATGTAATCCAGTCTATCTACCTACAGTCTTGAGATTATTAATGTAGCTATGTGCGCTGTGCGAACAATCACAATTTCTAAGCATGAATATAAGATTGATCTTTCCCTCTGCTGGAGTCTCTTTAAAGGTTTATGGAATGAGTAATAAACTACCGTAATTAGTCTTACAGTTCCACTGTTGTCATTATTCTCTTGCTAAGTCTTTTAAGGGTTTCTGTGAAAAATTCACTGTGACATTAAAGCTAAGTTCAATTCACTCTGGAAAATCCCTACAGTCAATGTGACAGAAAAATAAAGAAAATCCAACAGTTCACAGGGCAGCTGAGCCAGACTGCCCTTTCTGTGCAGCTTTCCTGGAAAAGAATCATCTGCAATGAAATTAAAAGATTTAAGCGAGAGTCCACAGCTTTTCAGTGAAAGCTGCGGAAGAGAACACAGTGTCATCCATGGCAGAAAACACAGCTGGCGATAACACTCCCTGGACACCTGGACACTGAACCCTACCAAGGCTCCCATTTTAGGGTCTGACGTCAGCAAGGTAGCATCGTGAGCAGAACGAGACTCTCGAAAGAGAAAGAGCTCCAATCATTGTTGTCACCTTTTTCGCTTTTCCTTCCCTCAGAAAACAATTGTTAAGGTCAAACCGGACACACTGGCCCACCCCCCACCCCCCCCCCCCCTTCTCTTGTTAAACCTCAGAGCTTCCCAACAGAAGCTGTCATTGTTGGGGACACAAAAGGTTTCCGCAGCGCCGTCTCTATTAACCAGCCCCAGCCGGTCACCGGTCCTCTATTGGGAGCAGGGGAGTGATTTCAGTCCGGCCGGGAAAGGTCGGCACGCCGCGCCGTGGCTCTGCCCTTCGGCTCCGCTTTGAGAGGAGGCCACCCGGAAACATCGTCCTGCATTCCTTCCCTCCTTCGTCCCCTCCCGTCTCCCTCCTGTGCTTGGGCTGACGGCTTCAGCAGTGGCGGGCCAGTGGCGAGAGAGCACCTTGCTCGTTCTACCGACCCAGGTGTACCGACCTGATCACTGAGATCGATCGACGCGCTTCCGTTTGGGGTCCTGCGAGACCCACGCTCGTGAGGGAGACATAAAGAAGGCGAGTGACCTAAATCTGGCATTCTGTTAAACCACGGTCTGAACGCTGAAGCAGAAACTAAGTGGATCCTCAACCCACTGAATAGGCAAAATGACACAGATACAGTTAAAGGGTACTGGACAGTTATGTAATGAAAGGCTAACCATTCCAATTCATTCCAGCTGGTAGTCAGTGTAGCTGTCAGGCATTGAAAGCTGCAAAAACACACTTAACTCCCAGCTTTTATCAGATGAAAATGTCTAAATGAAATCTTTTGCTTCATGGTTCACTGTATCACTGGAAATCAATGAGCTGTGCTTAGCACAATGCTGTGCCCAAACTGACCACTTATCTGTATAGGCTATCCTTTCTATAGCCCTATCATTATCCCCAATGACACTGCAGAGCCTAAATGTTGATCTCCACCAAGGCACAGACACGGTTTCCCTTTTGATAGCCATCATTTCACAGGACCTAACCATTTTCAATTCTCGCAGGACGGAGCCGCCGTGGAAGCAATAAAAACAAACATTCCCAATAAAGCAAATGCCAGCTAGAGGCCAAAACAATTCTCTTGTTTACATTCATTCTCCATCTCTGTGTTTCCCAGGCAGAGGAAAACGGCTTCTGCGGGTTCAGAACAGATTGCCTGGTTTAGCTGTGAAATCTCCAGGGATGTTTGTGTTTGATGGCCCCGATAGTGACAGCCAAACCGCTGTGTCGAGGAAAAAGGGAACCCACCTCAAACAGGTCTGAGAATGATGTCCTGTTTCATGTGAGCCAGTGGTCAACACTGACCTGTGCAAGAAAAGATTATCTATCTTTATGTAAAAACAAAAAAAAAAAAATACATACAAGATAATGCCATTGGGGAAATAGTGTAGGTGGGGGAGGGGCAGGACAGAGATCAAGGGATTTATTGCCATTTCTGGACAATGAATTATTCTGGCTCTGTAATGCATTTTTTATGAAACCATATTTTAAAATGAATTCACTTTTAAGTTCACTGGTTAACCTTATGAATTCCCAGTACATCCTTACAGAAAGATCTTGCCCCACAAGCTGGAATGTATAAGCAATAATCCAATTATCCCTGTCTCCACTTCCACCATCACACATTGTCATACTGGCGATCCAATGCCCAATAGGGTTATTTTTCCTACTCCACCGAGTCAACAACAAACCATCCAATGAAGGTAATGCCACACCCGTGTTTCAGGGTTAAAGGTCTCAATGAAAAAGTCCAGGATATCACAATAACCAATCACTGACAATTACTTTACCTGATGATCTATGGGGTGATGTATCATTACTTATCTGCTCCTCATAAATGACATTTTTGAAGTTTCATTAGCACAGTACTATTCCTTCAGTTAGCGCTGATCAGTTAAGTGCAGCAGTTGGCTGCCTATCTCTGGAACGACACCATTACTGATAAACAGGAATGTGGGTCTAGACACATTCCATATATTTATTCCAGCAGCTCAACAATTCAATTAATTCAAATTGTTTAGCATTACCAAGGTACAACATTAATTTTGAGTGAAGAATCTCCCAGGTTAGGTGTTTGACTTGACTATACCAATATGCTGTTTATGCATTTTTGTAATTACTGTTTTTTCACAAATTATGATGCATGCTAGTGACGCATTATATTATTCAATATCTAAACAGCGGAATGAAATAACCGAATGCAGCATGAAAAAATGTTCTCACTGAAAGATTTCTTTGGATACAGCTTTGAAAGTATGCTTTTCAGTTGATATGTGCAGGCTTATTAAGATTTCAAGGGCATTTCAGCTTTTAACACTAGCGTATTCTATTATAGCTGGCATGCTGTGGGAAACCTTATTCAGCGAGGCGTAAAACATGCCACTAACAAGACTTATTTTAGAAATGCTGCTATGAGTAATATCTGACCAAGGCTACAAACTAAGGGCTTGAATATGCATGTCAGCAAATAAGCTATACAGAGCCTGAGCCGAGGAATACTACAGCACTGCCGATGGAACACAGGAGTGTGACAATTCAGGCCAAACATCACTGACAGAACACCCACAGCACCGTCAAAATTACATTGCGTATATCAGATGGTGTGGCATTTCCCAGAGAGTGGCAATTTTCCTCTCAAAGAGCTGATCTTGAGGCCAGCCAAACCTGCAATTGGCCTTCACGGGAAAATTGGGGGCCACAGAGTATTTGCGTCGGGGAGCCGTGGCACCGAGGCGTGGGCGACTCGAATGGGCAGCAGGCGGAGCCAATGGAGAAGGATAGAGACATCCTCACTTTTGCGTCTTCCCGTTTGGAGACAACGGGCCCTCGAGAGGCCTGCCACTCACGGCCTATGAATCAGTGCAGTGTTTGTATAATTACAGTAATCCTTCAAATTATGCGGAGTAGAGAGACGGGAAGACAAACAACACCTCACTACGATCTGCGATGTTCAGGCAAACAAACGAATCCCCTATTGAAGTTCTGCCTGTATGTGCACAGTCATTCTCTCAGAGCGATGTTGTCACCAAATCGACGGCGTGTTCGCCGTCTGATTCACACTCATCACTTTTGTGTTTGACACCATTACTGAAGCTGACCGTACACTGTGGAGCTCTTCTTCGGGGTTTCCAAATGGTCAAGCTTCTTCAAGACTTCAGGATCTCTGTAACCACGATCCACTCCATACGTCTAAACATTTATCCTCTGGTGTCGCGTTCAAAGGTCCATCTGGTAGCATCTGGCTGCTTAGCCCTCGGTGGGCCAGGAGCTTTCATTCCAGTCAAGAATCTAGCCACCTTCATTCAACTAAACACTGCCTCATCTATACCAAATTACCGTCAATGACTTGCCCTGAGGGCACCCATTAACAAAGGAGGTTTGGAAATCTTGTTGGATTGTGGACCTTCAAGACTAGAGCTGAGGGGCACTATTGTAGCAGCATGCACGCCACAAGCTCATAAATTGACCTTTCCCTTGGAAACCTCCCAGAGGCTATGCTAATCATTCCTACCACCCACTCCTAAGATGCTTGCTGCCTCTGTTATTTGTTTGCTGAGCAGACACCTCAGTCCAGGGCAACCTTCATTGCTTACATTTTTTCTGCACATACAGCTGGATATTGACCCAGGTAATTCAGGTCAAGCACTTTGCTCAAGGGTACAACAGAGGTGCCTCACCTGGGAATAAAACCTGCAACCTCAGGGTTACAATCCCAGCTCCTAATTAGCATAACCAGCTGCAGGTTACGTATACTCAGAAATAGAAGTTGTTTGCAACATTAGTTTATGAGGAAGAGTAATACTCTTGTTGTAATGAGCTCTTTATTCATTCCCTATGTACTCCTATCTATTACACATGCCTGCTCTTTGAAAGGTGAACCATAACCAGGGTTCGAATTACGGGTTGAATTGGGGGGGTCTGACCCCCCCAATTAAGACTTGGACCCCCCCAACAGCAGTGGCAGGGGATGAGCTGGAAACAAAGGAATGCCCGACTACCACCTTTAAATCTATCATTACTTTCAACCTGTTACCCTTTATCCTCTTGATTAACAAAAAACAAATAATTCACAGATTATTCGACATCAATCACGTAATTTGAATAAATGCTCATGCTCGCAAAACACTGCATATTGTCTGAAACTTGTGTGCTATTGCGAAAGCTACAGCATGAGACTGTTTAATTAACAAGGATGGAAATTTGAATAATTAAGTGGCAAGTAATCCCAAAGCTGTCTCTTAAATGTTTCACATTATAGCTTTCTTGGGTTACAAAATTCAAATTACAAAACAGAGCTGAATGTCGTGAAATCGATTTAAATTACTGAGAATAAACGTTTAGGTTAGGTTGAGTGCAATGAACAATAACGTTTAGAACACAAACCTCACAAAAGCTGTGATGTGTCATGAGCATTTAACATAATTTAAATCAATAAATACCATCCTTGTTAATTCACGTTGTAGCTTTCACAAGCACACAAACGACAGACAATCTGCAGTGTTTCGTGAGCATAATCATTTATTCTAATTAAGCCATTGGTGTCGATTATTCTGTGAATTATTTGTTTTTGTTAATCAAGAGGATAAAGGGGAACAGGTTGAAAGTAATGATAGATTTAAAGGTGGTAGTCGGGCATTCCCTTGTTTCCAGCTCATCCCCTGCCACTGCTGTTGGGGGAGTCCAAGTCTTAATTAGGGGGGGTCAGACCCCCCCAGTTCCACCCGTAATTCGAACCCTGACCATAACCGTGCCCTGTGATGGACTGGAATATCTTCCCGTGCACATCTATTCTCTCATAGAACAGATCTCCCATCTATACTGCTGTTTAGATTTACAGAGATGTCTTGAATGTCTGCTTGTGCATTTGCTGGAAATTGCCCTTTACTGAAGTTCTCTCGGCTGCAAGTGCTGCAATGTATAAATATTACACATATCCAATCCATACATTTTATTCACACTTACATTGCCCTTTATGTGTTCTCTACTTTTTTTTTAAATCGATTTGTGTTGTGTATTTTTAACTTCCACTAACCAAGTCTGGCTATCCCCCTTCCCCTCCCCCCCTTCAGCCAGACATATAAATTATTTAACAGCAAATTGTTTCTATTTCTACACCGATAAGACAGAGGAATCAGGTAGTTTTTCTCATCCAATGAACAGTGCACATGCCCTCCCACAGCACAAACACAAACATACACAAATATGCGCCTGTTTAGTTATCTAATTATTCATCACCGTGGAGACAATGTTTCCTTGGCGAAGGTGTGAGAGCGGTGTCTGCTCTACCCTTTTTAAGATGGCTGGCACAAATGTGATTCATAACAATGGAAAAAGGAGAAGGAGAGCCGAGGCAAAACAAGATGCACACCCCCCCCCCCCCTTTTTTCTGGTAAGCCCTCCTCTATCATCATGGTTGTGTGCCCACTTTTCAGCTTATGATCTCTCTTTTGAATATCAGCTGTGTAAAGAAATCTGATTTGAATTTTCATAATACTGTAAGATGAAAAGCCATCAGTCAATAACGTTTCACACCTTTACGCTCCTGTCCTCTCCTACACTGCAACTTGTAATTTTGCTGTTCATAAGGAACCAATAAGGTTACCACTCTCTTGTTACACAGAATGAAGAAAATAAAACTGGGTCAGCTAAGCCATTTCAAAACAATAAAAGCATAAAGACAAACATTAAAGCCCAGAACAAGAGAAGCCAGTTCTGGAGTTGTTTTCCTATTTGGGCTGAAATAATTATCATCCCTGTGGTTTACATTACTGAGAACAACTAAAAAATTTAAAATGATCTGTTGACATTGGTTGCAGAAGCCGTGGGCTTTGATGAGAACCACTGACACCATTCATTCACTGTTATTAGCGTCCACTGCACCAGGGCAGCTGCACAAAGAGTGAGACTGCATCCTCTGCTCAAGACTCGGCACACAGGCAGGTATGTCACATTCACGGCGTCTGGTCACAGCCGAGGCGTGTTCCTTGTGACACCTCCGACATCACCGTGCCCCCTGTCCCCTCCCTCCTCGTGCTGCAAATCTTCTCTGGGTTTTGCTTACCCGCCACTGTAAAACACAGATTCATCATACGCAACCGTGCTGGACGATTGCCCGTTTGCAGTGGTGTTCATTTCACATCCAATTAAATATAACACAATGCGGCCATTTAAGTGATAATTAAACTAGTGAAACCAGGAAAGCTGATGCCCCTGTTGGTGAGGGCGGTGAGGAAATGAGCATGTTGCTGCTGTCACGTCCTCCTTCATCAGGGATGTAAAATGAGGAAACGACTGCACACCCCCCCCACCACCCCTCCCAAACAGACAATGCTCCCCACAAGTTGTCACAGGCCAACGGTGCACGGTGTCAGCTTGGCTGCGTTTATTTTACACGCAGATGGCTCAACGCCGTAATTCAGCAAGGGCCAGCTGTTCCTCCCCGAATGGCAGGTTGCTCCTTCGACTTGCCGTTCTTCTCACCTTCCGTCCCCGCCCCGAAACCCAACCCAGGAGCCCTCATTTGATCCCCCTTTATGTGCGTCCCGAAATCAGACACTCCGCTGTTACATTATTCAGTGGTTATTCAGAGGAGCATCCAAAGCCGCCCCAGTGCTTTAAAGTCAAAGGGAGAGGGATTTTAGAGGCGTTATGCTTGGCATCGTGAATGGGCTGCCGTTACCTTCACCGCGCACAGCCTAACACCGGATGGGAAAAAAAGTGTTCACTACCCAGCAGTGATAATTTCTGTTCATCGCCTCCAAGAAAGGCAGAGGAGATCCAGCGCGCCGACAGGCTCGGACCGGTCATGCAAACAAGCAGAGATCGGCGAAACACACAGGCCTATCTGTGAAGAGGGTGGTCCCTTTTCACCACCGATTCTGTGTCTCAAAGTTATCAGAGATCAAAAGATCATTACCGCAATGCTGCTCTCCCGCTCCCTCTCCCCCTCTCCCTCTGCCACCCTCCCCCCTCCCCCTCTCCTTCTCTCTCTCTCTCTCTCTCTCTGTTTTTGGGAACTTCAAAGCCACTCTGAAGTTAAGAGAGCGAGTGAGGGACAGAGAAGAAGAAGTGATGGATGAAGAGCAGATCCCTGGAGATACGGCAGTGTTACACCAGGATAGGCTGGATTGTACACAGCCTAAATTGTGCTCCACTAAAAGGGCACGCGTGCCCGTGAATACCCAACCTTTCATCTGGGTTTCAAACGGATGTCACGATCCTTCCTGTCAAAAAGCTGATTCATTTCATCTCTGTTTTTTGTTGACCTGAATAATGCAGTTTCATCGAATTCCATAATCAAAAAGGGCATGATAATTTTATGATAATCTAGGACAGCTCTAAAAAGCTTCGGTAAACTTCTCTGGAGAGATGTACAAAGGAAATTTCTTATAATTTATTCAAATTATGAATAATGCTGCTGATAAATATGAACAACAACAGATTTTAGTCTATTTAACAATAGAAACTGCAAACAGATTACTTAAGAAAAAATACAGAAAAATAATCACAAGTCAATTAAGTGGTGCATATATTAGCACATCATCTAAAATTCAAGTAAATTAGCTCGTAAATAATTTAAACTAATCTTGATTTAAGTTTTATATCACATTTATTTTCTACCACTGTTGATAATTCCATCAAACAGAAAAAAACATGCCCACAGTCTCTGAAACAAACCCTTGACAAAAGAACAATCTTTAAAAAGGAGAATAAGAAACCAAAGAAGTACTTGAAAAGGAGAGATCAGCTCAGTATATCAAAACTCATTTGTGAATTTTAAAGAGCAAAGAGGATTCCTCTTCTATGAAACTTGCGTAACTACCTCCATTCATAACCTCACAACAAAAGACTCATCGGAGTGAATGTCATGAACCTTCATATAATAAAACAAAACCAAGCCCCAACATTTCACTATAGACTAAGACTATACACGTTTTGTATCTAAGACTATACACATTTTGTACAACTGTTTATGACCGGAGTTAAGATGTTCTAATGAAGGAAGAATGAAAGATACAGGGTCTCGATGTATGTCAACTTATTTACGGCACAGTGCAGAATCTCACTGCATTTCATTGCTGGAGGCAGCAGGTGAACTTCTTCAAAACCTCAAAAAAATCCAACATTAAATTGCATCCCAGAGAGACAAGGAAACACAGAAGCATCTTAAGTTTTTCGACTTCAGTGGTACACAAAGGGAAAATGCAGTTATGCCCGGGAGAGGGGGAAATGTCATTAGCAGGTCTGGGCTCCTTTTCATTTGTTCACAGCCTGAGCAACGGCATGTCACATAAGGTAACACCATTTAACAATTAGCCATTTAGCTGGGTGTCAGAGGATAAAGTACACGGCTGCATTGACTTTCAGTCAGTGGTTTCAAATAACACGACCTTTCAAAAAATACACAGGTGGACAAGTATAATGCCATAAATATTGGCAAAACAAACAGTAGCCTGCCTCCTCTGAAGCATAAGAATGCGGTCCTCAGAGAGACAGTGAGTTTGCCATCAGCACATTGGGTTTGCTCCTGGAAGCCCCAAAGAGCATAAGAGATGAGAACAATTTGCGGCACTTGATAATAAATATGTATTGCTGCCAAGAGAGAGCGCATCGAAAAGCAATTAATCATTTAACAAGGAATGTGAGATAAGGCTACACGTACTGCACACAGCACAAGCAATGTCATTTCGTACTACTGTGACAGTGTAAAGCAAGTGAGACTTTACACTTTAAAGGATTAAAAACTTCCCTCTGAAGACGTGCATACGGTGAGTGAGCAGTGTAAAAGCAGGCACCCCTTTGGAGTGCATGGAGGCAGTGAGAAGAGGGAACCGGGGAAGGCATACGTTCTCCCATCTGCTTGGAGTGAGGTCTCAAGCCTCCTTCGTGCCCAGTGCAGGAAATCTACCCACATACGGCATCGAAGCACACTGCTCACCGGTGCCCACCACACGGAAACGGAGTATCAAAAGGCGCCTGCCAATCCAATCACCACAACCCCTCTTCCTTTGATGAATTACCGAGGTAGCGATGAAGATTATCACTAAACTGATTGTGCATGCATAAAAGGGGGGGCTGCGTGAAATATTGACGCGCTTTAATAAGGAAATAGAGGCGTGTTAATTTGGCTGTCAGCTCTCTCTCCGACGAAGACTCCGGCTCAGGGGACACATACCGAGTCTTTGAACCTGCCACAGCTGCACAGAGCTGATTCATGTTTAGCAACCGAGCGGAATAGTACAGATGACTGCCAAAAAGAGAGCTTAACTTTACTGATAGGAATTCTGATTGCAGGCCTTTCATCATAATTACAGAATAGGCCTCTCGCTGGCTGTGCCGCTATGCGCCGTGTGAGCGGGGATCAAAGGAGCGAGCGAACGGGCGGGCGAGCGGGTGAGAGAGGGGTTCGAACGTCCCACGCTGTCCTTCCTGCCTTATGGTGACAGCAGGACGCATGTGGGAGCGCACTGCAAGATCGCAAGATGACAGGAGCATCTCCTCACACTGTCCTTAGGCGGACGCTGGAATTCGTCTGAGATGACTTCCTGTACCGCTCTTCCGCACCTCCCACGTCAAATAGGGCTAGTTACCCCTTACGTTCCCCGTTCGCATTTTTGCATGAAAATGCAGTCAGCCGTCTGAGGATGTGAGGGGAAAGCTGTGTTGTATCATTCGTTGGTGGTGCTTCCTCAACCCCCCCGTAAGTCTTTGCCCCCTGAAGTACCATTCATATTTCAGGGAAACTGCCACTGGAGGAAGCAGGACAGGGGGAAGAGAACAAAGAAATGAGATTTGGTGGGACATGTGAAAGCCAGTTTACCACAGAGGGGGAAAAAAGTGTCATTGCGCAATTCCACTGCAGCACTACATAGCAGACCTCATTTGCTTACATGCGGTGGAAGGGTGAGGAAGCACACAACTAATAAACCTGCCTCCCTGGGTGACAGCACATGCCACATATGCGCACTAGATTCCACACCTCTTACATGCTGCTCCCCCACGCACACATGTGCATCCTGATCCAAGGGTACAGCTTGAGTTTCTCACTCAGGGTGCGAACATGCACCCATATGGTCCCAGTTCCCCCCTCACAGCTTACTCCTACTGCACACTCCTGCCCGCGCATTTCATACCATCTCAGTGACAGAACACTACAACTCTGTGGCAACCTTCCATTAATGCCCAAGTGCTATACAATAAACAACCAGATCAGACTACAGTCTTATCATCCTGTCTGGCTGCTGGCCGCCAGCAGCGCCGAGGAGTGCGCACTGACGGCCAAACGCTGGAGCAGAGAGAGGAGAGGGCCCGGGGGACATCCTGAGCAGTCGAAACCCTTCATCCAAACATTAGAAAGGTCCCTCAATATCATTCACTCCAACACTAGCCAGCTGAAATGAATGACCTTCACACCGGATGACCCATCTGCGGTGAGACGTATTTCGGTGCATCTCACCCCTCAGATGAGATGCTGCGACACATTATGCATCGTGCACTCCACAGCATGGGCGCGCGCATCGCAGCATCCGCTGCATTAAAAGCCATGAGGACAAAAACTGATACACCGAGAGACTGCAAACGGCATACTGAAAGGAAGGGAATTTGTTCCGAAAGACCTTGTTCCGTGTACTCTCTTTTACATTGAATAAGCCGAGGCGTGATGCACAAGCATCTTTACTGAATGAGTGGAATTGCCTCCACAAATCGTTTCGTTCCCTCAAGGGCGGTGATCCATTTGCTTCATCCATTCGTTTGTCACAATCCAACAGTGCACCCATACACATCGCACACAATGTATGTCTTAAAAACACTGTTCAAATTTAACACCTGTGAAACAGTTGAGCTCAGGACAGAAACGTCTGCACATGGCTTGCGCTGGTCTACTACGAGATCTGATTGCTACGACTCTGAGGAATAAAATTATTGGGGGCCAACTTTTTGTGACGGCGATGTCGAATCAGACAATTATAAAACATATTCTCACAAGCAGCTATTCCCAGAGGTAGTCACATGACAACACACACACCCAAACGCTAATGAGCTCCATCACCCCTTGCAGCCTGCTAACTGTATTCTCAAACAGATTTGTGTTTGGGAACAGATGTGTGAACCAAGAACATTTTACCCCTTGCATGGTGAGGATGTTGATGTTTTAGATGGATCTGCTGAAGGATCAGTGTTGGTCTGTTAGTCCCTGGGAGATTTCCCTTCAGTAAGGCTCTCTTTATTTAGCTTTTTTTAAATGAATAAAAAGGGTTGTAACAGCTGCTGCCAATGACAAATTGCAGTGAATACTGCAACAAATAACCAAGCTACCTTGTAAGTGGCAGTAAGGGTAAACAACAGCCATAAATTACAGTAAATTTAATCAACGCCACAGCACTTCAGTTCTGGTTCACTTGAAATTCAAGTGAATTCAAGTTCAGTCGCAAGGCTTTCATGGGCACACCGCAGTCTTGAATCATACTGGGATGTAGGGTCATTTTAAACACAACATGCAGTCACCACATTGTTTCATTTACGGTTTTCTCCTTTTTTACATTGTAGAGTGGGGGTTGGGAAAGAGCTGCTCTGCCTCAGCACAGAGACATTACTGTATTGCGAAAGGATACTGAGCTCAACCCTGCCCTTCCCTCCACTTTCACTGAGTGAATCCTCCATGCTTTAGCCTATTTCAACCAAGTTATATTAAATCCATGGAGCCCCCTTTGCAGATCTGCGCAATCCATGTATCATTATGCTTAACTTGTCTTACCTCATACTGTCCTTAGCCGGAGCATCCCACTACTGACACCAGTTGTAGCATTGAGCAGTAGCTCACATCGTTTAAAGAAGGAAGTTAACAGACAACAGGAGCACATTCACACCTGCCCTACAACCTTCACCATCTCCTGGGGTTGGGCGACATGGTGAAAACAACAGAAGTTGGCTGGG
This sequence comes from Megalops cyprinoides, assembly GCF_013368585.1. Classification (NCBI taxonomy): domain Eukaryota; kingdom Metazoa; phylum Chordata; class Actinopteri; order Elopiformes; family Megalopidae; genus Megalops; species Megalops cyprinoides. Next base: position 11,808,894 of record NC_050585.1, on the reverse strand, counting down.
TCGGCCCTTTTGAGAATGCACAAAATCGTCCTCCCTGGATAGTTTTATTTCCATAGAAGCAGTGCATGCCTACCTCACTCTGTCTTTTCTCTCAGCTGAAGTTTAACTGAATTAATTTTCCTTCACAGGATAATAGCCCACTTTTATGACACTCTGTAGGGAGCTCAACAACAAATGTCTGCCTCTCTGTTCATCCTGTCATCCCTAAATGAAAATAGTAATTTGGGTCTTCTTTCTCTAGGCCCTGCCCATTTGGCTAACCAGCCAGTAATTACCCCTTCCGCTCTCCCTCTGCAACCAGAAAAAGAGAAGAGGGGAGTAATGCCTCTTGATGGTGCCACCTCCTTGGAACTGAAAGGTGATCAATGCAACTGACTGAAGTATTAGCACAGATGGCTAACTGGTCAGGGCTAGGTTGACCATTATATGATCAAGTATCACATACACTTGATGCATTGTATGGAATATTACAGCAATGTCAATGTAAAAAAAAAAATCCACTGTAAAACAATTCTGTGTGTTACATGACTGTACATGACTGGAAATTACATGTAAGTCTCTGCTATACCATTTACTGCAAACACAATGATACTAATCAACTAAAAAAGATATCATCCATATTTACATAAACCAAAATAAACACTTGATGATAAAAATAACTCACATAATTCATGGAGAGGACCTGGAGGTTTTCTCCACTTGTTGTCTTCTACGTATTTTAATCCTTCAGCATTAAGAGGTCGATATAGCCTCATTTTCAAGTCACTAGTTAAATAATTATCCCGTTGAGGTACCTCAATCATCTCAATTAATTGTTGAATTACCATAAATTAAGATCATGGGAAGACTGGTAGCTATCTGTATGTCGCATCTGTCACATGTCAGATTCAGTTGTATTCTTTAGCACAGAAGATAACTCATCAAAAACTCAAAATGTTGACCAGAAACTTATAGAATAGTCTTTCTTTGTTTCAGTGGGTATAGGAAAATGCTGACTTCAGACCATTTGTGCAATAACATGATAATCTAGATCAGCGTGGAAAAAATCTGAGCAGGAAGACATGAAATAAATAAAAACACAGTCATGTGAATGTCAGGTTTACAGTTTAGCTTTCAAAAGTACAGTGTTCTAAATTCTGTGGTCACATTTAATTACTGTCAGGTGTTTATATGGTCTTATCTTTCATGGATTTATGATACGATTTGGAAAGCTGTCCATATAAAGAAACACTTCTCTAAGCATTGAGAATATTAACCACTGACAACTATCATTTAGCCTTCCGGTTTAGACTGCTGTTTTTTTTGCCAGTAATTTCATCTCAGAATTTATTCAAAGATGTTCTGCTGCCATCTTCATTTACATAAACGTAGTAATTGTCCAGATTGAATTTTCAGTCCTCATCAGAGTCGAGAAAACAATGTATTGTTTCTGAATCCAAACTGCAAATTTGTAGTGGGGAAAAAAAAATCTTTACAGTCTTAAGAAACCTGTGAGCTGTTTGACTAAAATGGCTTTTCTTCAGTTAACTGGGATTATAACTTTGTGGTAGTTTTTCTGCAACCTTGCTGAACGTTTATATTGGTGGGTTACTGTTCTGTCTATGCAGTATATTTACTCTGTCAGTTTTTGATATTCATTTGTCAACTCCTCAACTTTATTGTAGGTTAGCAAGGTGTCAAGGTATGCCTTGAACACGTAGCTCGCATTTTCTCACACAAAGTGACTTCAAATGCATTTAAGCATTCCACAATTCCAGCTGTCGCTGAGAAGTAATTCAAGGACTTCAGAGACACACTGTATCAGCCTGAATTACCCCCAAATAAGCCGTAAATACTCGTCCTTACAGAACAAACAAAAATATGCAAAACATAGTAACCTGTCTCTTCTGTTGATTTGTCAGTGACTACGCTGTCAGATGCTTTGATCAGTTCTTTGATTGTGATTTCATGCAAGTCAGCAGTCCATGGCAGACGCAATCTGTGAAGTTGACTGGTGGATGAAAATGCCCCGCCGTCTATTACGTGCTTTTTAGAAGTGCGTGTAATTTCGGCTGATCCGCTTTTTCAAGGGGAAGTTTGGCCAAGCTGAACACATCTGTCAGATCATGAATGACATCCCTCTTTTCCCCTGCTTTTTTTTTCAGGTGTCAATCTCAGACTTTGCAGACTCAGGTATGCAGTATAAAAGTCAGATACTGTTGCACTAGCTCACTCAAAGAAATCATTCTTGATTTTGATCATACATCAATGTTTTGTTTCCTCCTCCCTTACACATGTTGATTTTTTTTGGTTGATTTGGTTGATTGAACTCCTTACTGTTGCATTTATACAAACGGTACCTGTACAACTATTTGCAAGCATATATTGATTGCTCCTAGATACTGTAGGTGTGACTAGAGAACCTACGGGAAAACCCTGGTCAAAAGCCCTGAAGACTAAATGGTGAATAAAACTGCAGGTCCAAATTATGGGTTATCGTTGTGATGACAAATGATCACCTAATAGTCGATGAACTTTGTGTTGCTAAGATGCACAGCTATCACTAGCCGGTGTGGCAGTACATAACTACAGCCTTTCCAAGACACAACACCTGTGCATTGCAAGGACATCTGTCTTTATTCACAATATGACGGAGATAATATCATAATCATAATATCATAACAGCTAGCTGTACGATTTGTTAGCCAGATTAAGTCAGCGCTCTAAGATAACGATATCATATTTTTAAAATCATGTTACCACACGGTTTGTCAGTAATATATATTACACATTTACTACATCTAATGTTATATTTTAATCTTTGTAGTACTGTGTAGAGCAAATCCAGACTGTTCAAATAATGAATTTCAATCCAGAAAATAAAAGGGTCAGATTTATTCACATCCATTCAGTTAGTATTTTCTAAATCATCTTTCTGGATTTCACTGACAAAATGCCCCCCCCCCCCCCCACCCCCTTTTCAGTTTTGTTTTGTTAAATACTTTCTCAAACCAGAGTTCAAACCAGAGGGAACGAGGATTTTTTTTTTACCAAAATGTCTTAGTATGTGTTGGAGTTCATAACTCCTTCTATTTTACCAAAGATTCCAGGAACCATAAAGGCAGAACAATCCCAAAACACGCCCCCCACCATATGTCACAGTAGGCAGTAGGTTCTTTCTCAACATACAGTAAGCACCACCTTTATATGTCAAACATGAAAATGATAAACACAAACAAAGCTTAATTTTTATCTGACATTTCATCTGACCATGACACATGCTTACAGTGGTCATTCCAACGTAGCTTGGCAAACTCAAGATGCCTCTTTTTGCAGCTTGCCTTTAAATGAGACTTGTTCTTTGCACGCCACCCACAGATGGAACATTCAGGCATTTCACCTCAAATGGTTCATCTTGACACTTTGCAACCTGATGATGCAAGTTTGTTTAGGCAATCACTGACTGTTGCCTTTGGTAGCAAAATATATTTGTGTCCTCTTTCTGGAAGGGTTGCTACTACACAAGTAACTTTAAATTTCTTTATAAGGAACGCTACAGTGGAAAGTGGTTAAAGCCATCTTGCAGCTTGTGAAGGTCAATGACCAAATATCTGCAGTCTTCAAAGAGCTCTCTGGTCTTATAACCACGGAAATGCAGGCTAATGACAAATCCCGTCTGTGTGTTATGTTCTTGTACACTACAAGCAAACAGGAAGCCTTTGGATGCTTCTACATTTCCAAACTTTTCCAGTGAACATCCAATAAGTAAAATGTTGGTGTAGATTTTTACTGTTGGATTTTGTTTTAAAGATTATGTTGATTACATTGATCGTTGGTGAATAATATAAACTCGCACTGTGCAATGCTATTGAGATTAAGGTACAAGTTTTTGTGAATTTGTTCCTACATGAATTCCATGTTTCTATATGAGCTATTGTTTTTCTTTTATACCACGTTTTATCAGCGGTATGAATAAATATGAATGGCACTGTGTGTGTGTGTGAGTGTGTGTGTGTGTGTGTCTGCAATTCTCTGTGACACACATTGTGTTAAATAGAAGCTAAGACTGTTTTCAAAGTTTGTATGTATAACTGAACACCAAGCAAACTGATTTTAATAAAGCCTGCCAAAATATTAACCCTATTGTACTGTATTTTTTATATTTACTCTTTAGATCTGATTTAGATTTAGAAAAAAAAATCATTGGATCTTGATCTTGGCCTTGAAATGGATGAGAAAAGACACCACTAAACATTAGGTTTTACTATCAAGTTTGGCTTCATGTTTACTGTAAGTGTGTGGTGTGATACTGCACTCCACAAACTGAAATGATGCTCACTAAAACAAATGTATCTGCCTTAGGTGATGACAATCAATGCGATGGATAGATTGCTCTCAAAAAGTCACTTTCACAAGTCTCCATATTCACGAAGGGAATAAGATCATTACAGACTGTGTCACACCAGTTGATAATGAGGAATCATTACTGTTCTGCAGGACTATAGAAAAGTCAAGGGAATGGACTCTGGCAGGATCAATTCCATCTTGCTGCAGGATGCGCAAAGCCACCCTGAGAGAGGACTAACTTATGTAGCTTCTAATGTAGTTTCTAATGTAGCTGGCCTCTTACCTAATTGTCACTAATATGAATGTAAGCAATGTTAGGCAGCTCCAGCTGTAATGTACACCAACATTTAAATATTCAGTGCAAACGAAATATCTAAATATGTACATTATTTCAAGGTTATCTTAAATTGTCTTGTAGACACTCCATAATTATTGTTCATACCGAAAGGTCACAAGTGTAATAAAACCAAACGCGACTGAATTACATGAATGAAATCCATATGCAATGAAAAGCTGTAAATATGTTGTGTTATATGTCAAAAGAGGGATAACAAACCAACTGTCGTTTTAACATTGCTGAAAATGAAAGCAACACATTGCGCAATGCTATGACAACATTCAAAGTGGCAAAACACTTCTGTTTGTCTCGATCGCGGTGTAATTATTTGTATATAATTCTTTATTTCAATTTGCATACATATGGTATTTCAAGGTTTTCACAACCTTGGCACATGCGGTGTAGAAAGTTTCATCGCGGTTTTCAAACTAATGGAAATAATACAGCGTCCATTTTATGCAACATGAGACGGACCTATAAAAATATTACCACGTTAATGTGCTTTATACGCATATGGCCTGTATGAAGCGAGGAAACTGCAATAAACTATGAACTGGAGCGCGACCCAGATAAATCGCATTGGCATTCCGGAGATTTGAAGTGCATCCCCGCTCTCCGGGTTATTGGCAGTTTTGCTGTGCTGCCTCGGGGACTGACAATGACACTGGCGACGACTCATTTTCCGTAAAAGCTATTGCGACATTTACGACACCATCCCAGAATCTCAAGATATATGGCAGATGAGCGAACGAATGCATACTAAAAAAGTAATGCTTTAAACTCTGAGTCATCCTATTGCTCGAGTCGTATTGCATTTCTATTCCATGTTGACGTTCGTGTACTTTAAATATAAATTAAACATTTTAGTTGTATTCTTTGTTATGCTTGTTTTACAATTAATTCGTGTGGGTAATTACAGCTAAATTTATGCAATACATGAGCATATTAATGAAAACTACGGAATGGCTTATCCGAGCATTGCCTACTGGAAATTGTTACCATACATTAAAAACGAAGTGCTGAACAGAGATGAGTATAGTACGTCTACCTGAGAAATTATCTTTCTCAAAGCATCGCTATCATATTGGTTTCCATTCGTCGAGTGATCCGCAAATATTCTCAAAGCAACATAAACATTTCTGCATCGCAGTAGCCTAATGCAAGATAGAGCTGTGGACAATAACATGCTAATCGGGTTTGTTTTAGCTCACGTTAGCCTGCTAGCTACCTAGCTAGCTATTCTGATTCAAGTGCCCCGCTGTCGCTAACTTATTGCTGATCCCATTCAGGAGCTCTTCAGTCGATCTTACCTGTTTCTGTCTCGAAGACGAGCTGAGTTGATACGGTGTCCCGCTTAATGTAACAAAAAATATTGTTTCGGTTACTGTTGGTGAGCGGTAGTTTCGTCTCCGTCTATGCTCCGACCCCGGATTCCCAAGATGTGCTCTACTCTCTTTCGCCTCAGTGCTGAAGTGCTGGACAGCGCATTAAACAGCAGCGATGTCAATAATAGAGGGCGGTGTGCCCAACATATTAAACACCACCCTCTGCAGTATCGGAGGCGTCCTTGCATCTCTTTTAGGCTACCGAAAAACGCCACCGCTTCCACGCAGTTCAGAGGCTGTCTTGATTTGACATTAGGCTCATGCCAGACTACATAAAACTCACTACTAGGACTTAGCTGGCTTTTTTTTTCTTATTACACAGGCTAATAATGTAGGGACATTGGGAGCTGTTGGGCGAGAGTGAAATAAGCGATCGGAGAAACGGACGGAAACTTTTTCGACGAACTAAAACAGTTTTTCTTCACCTTTTGTTCCACTGTCCATAACTGACAAAAGCCTGTGGCACACCACTATCTCGCCCAACCAGCAAAACTTCAACCGCCCCAAGACTGCCCATCATTAGGGCTGTATCTTATAAATAGCACTTACTTTTTAATATGAAACTTTGGTAGAGCTTTATAGCCTAGTGTGGACCGACACTGACAGGCCAACACGGTCCAAATACACAATTTCTTAAATTTAAATGGATTGCATTTCATTTTATTGACAGTAATTTTCCACCGCGCTCTGGTTGTCTCTGGAGGCCCACGGATTGAATAATCCCGAAGTCGATCTGTTATATAGTTATAGCTGTTGGCTATAATGGCTGGTCTGCAAGGATCCCTGCGCAGGTGCTACTTTATCCCATGTTTTGCTGATGCTGGAAGTTAAGCAAGGCCACAATATGACAACTGCAAATTACAGTGCACTATGAAAATACAGGTGTTTTTTAGACAAACATATCATGCTGCTTTGCGTTGCAATTTGGATTTTGATGATAACGACATAACCTGAACAACAGATTTCAGAAGGGACACAGCTATTGGCCAACGGCAGATGGAAAGGTAAACCTTTTGGATGGGTCAAAGGCCAGGCACATAGCGCGTTCATCGTCGCATCAAAATCACTAATGCAATTTACGTTTGTAATATACGGCTGTTATGGATGTTGCGACAGATTTTCAACTACAGGAGGTTGTTCAAAACTTAAACAAAATTTAAACGTGCAGCAAGACACCATATTACCAAATGTCCAAACTAATGTCTGACTGTAAATAACTTGGTTCTTTAGATAAATTTAAAGGGTATTTTTCTTTGAAAAGGTAAACCACTAGCAAAAGCATTTTCAAACAGAGCAAAGCTTTTCAGTAGGCTGTCTTATTGAAAATTCAACGTTATCGTCTGTTGTCGCACATCGCGTACATACAGACCAGTATGTGGACACTTAGGCAGTAATTCGGAGCAAGATTTAAATTTATTGTTACTACTGATTTAAATTGATTTAAGTCGTTGTTCGCATGTATATCACTAGGTCATAGTCCTGTAGCGTATTGTGTAATCCTGTCTGCCACTGAATTTAAGCACAAAATCAGAATGTCTGCAAATGTCTTAAATATTCCCTGCACCACTAAACTCTAATTCAGCCAACTTCACAGTTATTGGCAAAGACACATAACTAGTTTCAGTCTGCAGAGGCGCCACCAGCTAACAGGACGCATGCCCAAACTTTGAAGGGTAACCAAAAATGACATTTTACGTCACTAAAAAATAAGAAATACTGACAATTATCCAGTCTCACCGCAGTTGGGTCGACGTGACGGCACCAGTGCAGATCTGGGCGATTCATCCAAAGAGGATCATTAAATACGGTAACACTGGTGGAAACAACGCCGGGGGCAATGGAAGTGTGAAAGGGATGCTTCCTGCTTATAGCTGCACACAATGTTCTACGAACGTGCTGAAGATCATATATTAGATCATTGTTCCTATTAAAAGGGTGTTCGTGTATAGGTAAATCTACAATAAACATGAAATCCACAGTCAGTTACACACTACCCACACATTGTTGAAATCAGCCAGATGATCAGTTGTTCCTCAACTTCCTGGCCCATGCTACCAGTTTTAATGGTAAAGTCCCGATGACGCCCTTTGATGGATCAGCCTTGTTGGTGTTATAGTTTTGGATGGCATGTAGGGTAAATATAGACTTGTATTCATCACCACCGGTCTGTGTTTTCACCCTTCAACCTTTATGTCTATGTGTGTCTTTTTATGCAATGAATATTTCTTTCAGCTCCACTGGTGGGTTGAGACGGCAGCGGCGTCTTAAGAATAAAAAAGACGTGGCCTCTTTTCTTGCTTTGAAATTGTTCCTTGTAGACTTCCCGCTTGGGAGCTGTGTTATAGATGTATTTCATATGAAGTAATTATATTGGCTTTTAGTGAGGTAAGCATGGGTGCCCCGTAATTTTGGTGCATGAACGGCTATCCAAATCGAATTTTTCCATACGTTCCGCTGTACCCATGATGATGGGTGCTTGTTTCGTCAAAATCAACCAAATAGTACCATACAACAATATTCAACAAACAAAGATTAGCTGGTTACATATTAGAGCACAACTTTATCAGCCACATCAATATGTGTAGCCTAGTGAACATATAACGTTTTAACACCGCCATCTAGCGGCCAGTATTTGTAACCGCTTGCAGAAGGTCCATCCTGTAATAGGTGTATGTTTTTGTGGGGTCTTTTGCGGTGTCTAGACATGTATCTGAAAGATTCAAAACATTGAATAAAACATACAAGAAATATAGTATAAAGTAAGCTAGGGATAAAATGGAAATCTTAACGATTTTGCTTTAATTGCATGTCAAGTCGTTCCAACTTCAAAAAGTGGCATAATTTTATTTTAGAAGTGTCTGGAGTGCTGTTTGACGTTAAAGAATCTAACACATCCAAGATCTGTTCTAAATGACATTTAAATCCTCAGACAAATTCATACCAATACGTTAAATGAATATTAGATTAATTCCAGCATGAGCCCTTAGTTATTTTGTTTGTAACCTGTGATTAGCAAGTGGGTCAGGTATGAGTTAGGTCAGACCACTTAAAGCATGAGCGCTCTTGCTGTTTACACTTTAGCGATAGAAGATCAGCACTGCAGACTCAATCAGCTCCCTGGCAACACTCCATTGCGCGTGTGTTCCGTAGCCGTTCCAGGCGAATGCCGTGAAGTCCCCGCACTGATAACTGCTTTCGGCAAAGTATCCTCCTCCCCCAATACAATACTGAAACACAGACAGCATGCCAGCGGGGAAAAGGTGAGACGTGTAAAATTAGTGATCATGCTCTGTCATGCACATAACGTCATTGTGAAGGTGAATCCATTGGGACTGAACATTGTTTCATTTCAAGGTGAGGTGAGAAAATCATGTTATTAGTTGGTAGCTTTGGAGAGAAATGCATACGCACAACAGAGAGAGGAACGACCTGCTATTAGCTCACCGCTTCAGTGTCGCACCCAGTTGGCTTTACTCCGGAGCACATTGCCATGGCCGATTTTTCGTTATTGAATACTCTAAATGTGACGAAGCCTGGGACAATCTGGGCTGTAATTGTAACATTACATCGGCATCACTTCAAGAGTATTGTTTTTTTAACATATTCCGAAAAAAAAGTATATTTAGCCTTTACAGTCAGTCAATCTCATTTAGCAACAGTCACTTCGTTTCTGGCCAGCAAAAGACCGATCCTAGATTGGACCGGCTACACTCTTAAACATGGAAACATTCCGTGCATAATTAAAATGAAGAGCCGGGTTGGAGTTAGAAAACTTCCATGTACATCAACATTAATCTTTAAAGACAAAGAAGCTTTGACGACCCCCGCAACAGAACTCGTACAACACACTCCATAAATACCTTTTGAATATGGACCGTACAGGTTGGTAGTAGTTTCCTCATTACCAAGGTCATATACAATAGGAACAGATGGTCCTCTGTCTTTGTTGCAGTCACCTGCCAGGTATTTCACTGGATGTTGCTGAATTAGAGTACAGAGGGCAAAGGAATTACACCTGGCTAATATTATACAGCAATATAGAATGGCATTAACACAGACACATTATCAGGGCACAGGCACAGACTCAAATGCTCGACCAGACACATACTCAGGTTCCAAGCGGTTTGCTGAAATCACAGGGCAAGTTTGTAGTGGCAGAACAGGCAGGGTCAAAAACCAGGAAGGCAGCCCGAGGCAGAATCAACAAGGAGCAGGGATCCAAAACAGGAACGGGCTGGGTCAAACCAGGCAGGCAGGCAGGCAGATCAGGCAAACAAGGCAGGGCAGCAGGCAGGGACAAGGGCAGAAGTCAGGCGGGAATCAGTACAGGACCACCACAAGAACCAAAGCAGACTCATAATAGATCAAGCACTGAGACAAACTTGCAACAAGACAGAGACAAGCAGGGTAGATATAGGGCTGGGCTGATGAGGTGATGGGGTGCAGGGGAGCAGGCAGGCAGGTGGAGGTGATCAGGAAATCAGTTGGGCGAGGACAGGGCGGAGAGCGGGGCAGGGCCGGAACACATGGGAACAGTAACAAAAGCACATGGACAACACTGGAAGACAGGGAGAAACACAAACACAACAGCTAGGGGGCCGGAGTACTGACACACATCCTATACTGACCAAACAGCACAAAAATTAGTTATTCACTTCATCTAAGTCTTGCAATAACCTTATCCATGTGTATGTTACCTTGAATAAGTAGTACAGGTTTCCTCCATATAAATGTAAGAAATTTGTCTGAGTGTGATATCTCAGAATGGAGGCCATTTTCCAATGTTCCACTTCAGCATCATTATGAACATGCCACACCGACACATCTTGGGCTTTCAAGTCATAATATCCAGGATTCTTGATGAAGTAGATGACATAAGGGAAAAAAATGTGATAAGCAAAAGGAAAAAGTGAGACTATACATAAATATAAATATGTATTATACACCATGCATTATACACACTCACACACAAACACACACACATATGGTACATCATCAGTTATATATGTGTATGTGTATTATATATTATGTGTGTATTATACTATATATATATTTTTTTTTCCAAGAAATTACACAATGGGGGCTGAAGAAGTGTACACAGCTTTAGCTACTGAAAGGACAGGGAGATTACCTTGTAGTCATCAGAGGTGGCTGCCTCCACAGTGCCGAAGATCACTCTGTTGCTCCAGCTTCGGTCTCCCTCAGGCATGTACGCACTGTTTCCGTGCTGGCTGGACCAGCGGTCGCCTATGGTGCACTTCCCATAGATGTTATTCTCATGGACACTGGCCACCAAAGTCCAGCCTCCCCCCGCTGTTGTCATGTCACAGAAGGTCTGGTAAAGAACACCATTTGCAGTGGACAAGTAGTAAAGGCCATCTGGAAAAAAAATGTATGTATCAAAAGAAAAATCAACCAGAGACTTTTGCTTTGGGAACATGCATCATTATTTCAGGTAAATGAAAAATGAACATACCTTCCTTTACACCTTTCTTCTTGAGTTCTTTGCAGCTTCTAGCAAAACTCTTGGTTGTGCTTACTTAGGGGAAAAATGATAGTTTGGTCAAAAAATTCAAAATAGCCACAGAATATTATGTGGAGATCAGGCCTTGCATGAAATGTATTACTGTGGAGCATAATGTATTTGTTGCAGTGTATTACTATTACTTTTGCATAGGATTCTATCATTTTAAGTTGTCTGTGACCTTTTTATACTCTGAACCAGCATCAAATCAGCATCTATACATAAAACATTCAAGGGATGCAAGAACACAAAATTGAACAGATTCAGGACATCCTTCCTTTGGAGAACAAAAAGACCCAGATGACTGCTTAACGTCTTCAAAGCCTTGACATATTCCTGAAACATATTCTGACATTCATACCTTTTGGGGGTTCACAGAAAGAAGGATGTAGAAACAACAGGAGCAAAAAAGACAGAAGACGTAAATGGCAGTTCTTCATTTCTGTAAGAAAGTAATACATGTCAAACATGACAGTAACATACTAGTAATAGTATGGTAGTGATAAAAATAATGGTATAATAGCATTTAAGAGAGTAATGGTGTGACCATTTCCTCATTTGAGGCTCAAATAGTTATGCACAATGTACAGAGCATGTTTATATCTGGTATGCTGCAATTGAAATAAACCAGTTGAATTCATATTTGTTGTACTTCCTTTGATCTTAGCAATTCCCATATCCATAGAGTATGGATTTGGCCTTTTGATTTGTATTCTCTTGAAGTGAAGATTCTTGACTAAACCTTGGAAAATCTGTTTGGCAATAGTAGCAATAATTCATCCATTTTTTCAGTACAACATATGGTGGAATACGACGCCTAAAAGATCAGTATACCCTGTGAATAATCAGCAATAATCAGTATTAACCTCAATCTAATTGCTATGTTCTGAGCATTCAAAATTTGACAAACGATAAGAAACTATCTACCGTCAAAGTAGCCTTTTCGATGAGCAATAGATCAGTATAGCTTG